>NC_064415.1:59165000-59202500 GCF_023375975.1 Astyanax mexicanus | reverse complement strand
ATCGTTCACTGTTTCGCACTACAGAACACATCGCTGCACACGTCTCATTCCTGCTCCACACGGTTCTGGAATCAGGAGCGCTGAGCTGATCCGGATCCTGCAGAGCTCAGAGTACATTATAATCACCTGTTCACTTTACCTCATTACCAGCCATAAACCACCTCTATCCTGACTGTGTTCGGAATGTGTAGCAGGTCTGAAATGCAGGAATAAATGTATATTAATAAATATAATTAAGTGAAATTAGGTCAAATTAATCTGATTTGGGTTTGAAACATCTGGTTCCTCTCACCAACAGATCATTTCACTGTAAACTAAAAAGGTTTTCTATACTGCAGGAGTTTAATTGACATGTAATGTTGGAACCATTTGCTCAGTAAAGAAGTTCTGTATAGAAATTTGCAAAAAAGTTTTAACAAATACAGAGAACTTTTCTACCAGGTGAATAAGTGCAGATAACTGTAGATGATTATAGTTAGTTTTACAGTCTTCAGATGGTCACAGATTTAAATGTGCTCCAATTAAAATGGCCAGTTCACCCAAAGCAGATAAGAATCAGATAATTTATACTAATTTATGCCAATATTAGTATAAATATTTGGACATTGATGGTTAAATGATTTTATCTGAAATTAGTTTATTGAAAAGAAAGAACAGTTTTTACAGGGTACCATTTAATGTGTCCTTGAAATAAAAATCTACTTTTTAAAAGAATATCACAGGCAAAATAACTTCCCTTCCTCAACGACCACCAGTTATTTTCCGTTGTTGATGGAAACATCTGCTCCTCTCTCCATCATTTCCTCAACGCGCTACAGAACATGGCCAGCGGTCCGGTAGCGTTTCCCGCTCAGCTGAAGATCTTTATGCACTTCATTAGCTGAGATGTTTGGGGGGGTTGGGGGGGTGCGCTGCCCCCCTCGCGCTCTGTAATTTACACTAACTGCACTGAGGGTCCCGTTTACTCCCCTGTAGCTTTAAACACAGGCTTTGCAGGGTCACACTTCATAAACCTGCTCCCACGAAGCCGAACAGCCGGTTTAATCACCACTAATCACTAACTAATAAAACCACCAGTCTCCAAACTCACTGTTCACTATTAATATCAATACATAAAATTAATATTCACTGCACACTTAAAATTAAACACAGGGAGGTGTGTTTGTTTTCCGAGAGGAGAAAGATAGTAGTGAGCTCTTTCTCCATCTCTCTTTTTATCTTTCATTTCTTCTCTTTCTTGTTTCTCTGAAAGATACAATATAATTACCTGATCATCTCAATATTACCCAGTTAAATTAACATTAACCCGATTTATATGATTTTTTTTTACATTTTCTGTACTAACCCAACTATTTCTGCACGCACACACACACACACACACACACACACTGGTTGGTTCCTGTGATCTTTGTGTGTGTCTGTTCTGACTGTTTGCCCCAAACCCATCTTTCTGTGAGGTCTAACCATACACACACACACACACACACACACTCTCGGTGGGGAGTCTCTTCCTGGGCACTCATCGCCGCCACACTTCACTTTTTCATCTTTGAGGTTTTGTAGATGAACTCTACATGTGGCTCTGAACATTTTACTGTTAATTATTATTTTGGCGGATTTTAAAAGTGAATCATTTATAGAACTTTTTCCATCTCCAAGTTTGGGCTTGTTTATCATCTTCATCTTCTGATTAAGATCCTCTCGCTTACCCCACATTTACCCCACATTTACCCCACATTACCTCACATTACCTCCATACAACACCTAAACACCCTAAACTCACCTACCACACAGCATCATATAGTATTATACAGTATAATATTGCAATAAATTCACATTTTATTCAGTATGTTTATTGGATTGTCTTGTAGTAAAATCTGATTATTGTTTGACTCATATAAACTTTTTAGTTGAATAATTATCTTATGTTAATTATCCATTATCTTATTACCAAACTTAACTCTTTAGCTGAACTGAAAATTCTGAAGTATTTATGGTATTTGTAGTGTTTGTAGTATTTTTGCATTTGTGGTATTTTAAATATTTGGAGTGTTTGTAGTATTTGTGGTATTTGCAGTATTTCTAGTATTTGTAGTAGTTGTGGTATTTGCAGTATTTGTAGTATTTATGGTATTTGTAGTATTTATGGTATTGGTAGTATTTATGGTATTGGTAGTATTTATGGTATTTGTTGTATTTATGGTATTTGTAGTATTTGCAGTATTTATGGTATTTATAGTATTTGTAGTATTTATGGTATTTATAGTATTTGCAGTATTTATGGTATTTGTAGTATTTATGGTATTGGTAGTATTTATGGTATTGGTAGTATTTATGGTATTTGTTGTATTTATGGTATTTGTAGTATTTGCAGTATTTATGGTATTTATAGTATTTGTAGTATTTATGGTATTTATAGTATTTGCAGTATTTATGGTATTTGTAGTATTTATGGTATTGGTAGTATTTATGGTATTGGTAGTATTTATGGTATTTGCAGTATTAATGGTATTTGTAGTATTTGCAGTATTTATGGTATTTATAGTATTTGTGGTATTAGTGGGTCCGTTTGTAGGACCGGATTTCGGCGTGGACGCCTGAGTCTCAGAACTGGTGCGGCGGCTCCAGCTGGATCCGGTCCGGCTGGCCTCGGGCCGAGAGGGGAAATATAAAAATCCTGAAACAGATTTATAAAGATTTGATTTATCCTCAGACGACAGGGAAGAGAAGAGCTGGCGGGTCTCTGTCCAATCATAACCAGGCTAATAGTGATGCGGCTCGACGATGAGCATTTGATGAGCATCTTTATCTTTATTATTATAAGCGTCTCCGTCACCTGCCCCAGTCTGAATCACTCTGATGCAGAATAATGAATTTCTCTTGTCGCCTGGAGAAACAGAGATAAAAGCAGCTGATGATGAGCAGTGATGATGCTCTGAGTGACAGTAATTACAGAGACACATCTTCAGACCTCTCCTGCTCACAGACAGATACTCACCACGTCTCTGTCAGACAGACGTCCTCACTCTCTCCATTCCACCAATCAAACCTTTACAATCACTTCTCATAGTAATGATACACTTCTGAGCTTCTCTGATTTTGCTATTTATAGGTTTATGTTTGAGTAAAATGAACATTGTTGTTTTATTCTATAAACTACAGACAACATTTCTCCCAAATTACAAATAAAAATATTCTCATTTAGAGCATTTATTTACAGAAAATGAGAAATGACTGAAATAACAAAAAAGATGCAGAACTTTCAGACCTCAAATAATGCAAAGAAAACAAGTTCATATTCATAAAGTTTTAAGAGTTCAGAAATAATCAATATTTGGTGGAATAATCCTGGTTGGTTTTTAATCACAGTTTTTTTTCATGCATCTTGTCATCATGTTCTCCTCCTCCACCAGTCTTACACACTGCTTTTGGATAACTTTATGCTGCTTTACTCCTGGTGTAAAAATTCAAGCAGTTCAGTTTGGTGGTTTGATGGTTTGTGATCATCCATCTTCCTCTTGATTATATTCCAGAGGTTTTTAATTTAGTAAAATCAAAGAAACTCATCATTTTTAAGTGTCTCTTATTATTTCAGAGCTGTATATATCACCCACAGAAAAGTACTGCCAGTAGATTAGGACTCTCTGGTGTTATCACCACACACACAGTTTAACACATACTCTTCTCAGCCTGTAGCCCCGGCTTTAGTACAGCTGTGTGATTCAGACTGAATCAGCCTGAGTGTGTGTATGAGAATGTGTGTATAGTGTGAGTGTGTGTGTGTGTGTGTGTGCTGTGTATTGGCGGCTCTCCTACAGGCCGCTCTGGCAGCAGATCCTCTCTGCTGCCGGAGAATTTCCTCTCTCTGCCTGAGGGCGGCTGCCAGCCTCACACACACACACACACACACACACACACACACACACACACACACACACACACACACACACACACAAACACTCTCACACACACACACACACACACACACACACACACACACTGTCGGAAGCAGCAGAGCTCGGGCTGAGCGCTGTGTGAGGTCCACATTCACTGCAAGAGCAGACTGCTGCTGGCAGAACAAACATGGGTGGGACCACTCGCCACACACAGATGCACACACACACACGCACGCACGCACACACACACACACACACACCCACACGCGCACACACACGCACACACACACGTTACACACACACTTAAAGGCAGACACTCTACTCTACTTCTCTGCTTCACTCGACCTCGCTCTTCCTCCAGCCTGCATGAGTCACATGAGTGCAGTCTGCAGTGTATAGAGCACCCCCTGTTGCTGTAGGGGGGTAATGCAGTTTGAGTTATTACAGAGTTATTACAGCTCTTTAAATATGTTTATCATTAACTCTTATTGTTATAACAATATAAAATATGATTAATCACACAGACCTGATATATACTTAGAGCACTAACACACACACACACTGCTGTGTAATTCTAGATCATAGTTCTCTGACTACTTATTCAACACTATTCACTAATCACTATGAATGCTTGATCTATATTTTAGACAGAATTAATACACAGAATATGAACTAAAAAAGTCCCAGCCCACGCATTACTCACTGCTTCCACCTCCTTGATTTATACAGGCAATTTAAAATATTACTAATTCTAAATCTACTTTTAATCTATGAACAGAATATCTTTTGTCTGCACAAATATATGATTTAAGAAATTTAAACAAACATGTTCAGTAAAATCCCATAAATTTCACTTAAACCACGGAATATACACGACTGCTCAAACACTGGGACGTTCTTCTCAGATCAATCCATCCTGTTATTCCTTTAAAACCATTTCCCCCCCAGTTTAACTGAGCTAATGACCAGGTATCACATTTGAAGGAGTGATGGGCATCTACAGGACACCACATCACATTTAATCCACTGGTGAGCACGTCTTGGCACCAGTGGCATAGAAGGCACTTACCTGTAATGGCGCCCTTTACTACTGAAACGGCAGAATGGCACCCATTAAGATATACAGTATAATCAAATTATCTTGATGTAGAGGCTCATCATCATCATCATCATCATCATCATCATTTACTGCAAGAAGGGGCAACAAAGCTGTCACTTCATCAGTCCTTCTCACATGTAGGGCAGCCAGTATGGCACTTTAGTGAGTATTTTTTCAGTCGTGGGGGCAATAGGGGTGGCGATTGCCCCCTCTGCCCCTCCTTCAGTCAGCTAATAGTGTCTCTCCCAGAGCTCTTCCACACATCATACCGAGTTACTCCTGAGATATCTGCAGGCTTTTCTGTGCCGCGGCCGTACCCGCCCCCCGTGCCCCCCCGTGCCCCCCCGTGCCCGGCTGTGTTTATTATTGCGATCAGGTGGAGGAGCGTGTTCTGCTGGAACACTGTCTGTAATGGAAGCGTTTAAGCTGCTGCTGAAATAAATGTTTATAACATTTTTCTGCAAGTCGGTACGTGTGGTCCTGTCAGCACCTAGCGAGGGGCCGGCCGGGGCCACAGCTCTCAGGGGTGTGTCCTCCGTACACCTGTGTGTGTGTGTGTGTGTGTTAGACAGTATGAGTGAACAGAGGGTCTACACAGTGTTCTCCTGACTGTGTTGGAGAAGTGAGGATGATCTGCTGAAGATCTCAGGCTCGTGTTTCTGCAGCATCTTCACTCCTGAAACAGTAACACTGAGCAGCAGAGCGGTACTGCAGCGCTGTGGCGTGGTCCGGACCGGGCCGGGTCTGTATCAGCAGTAGAGATTTATTCTGCTGGGTCCGTAGGGCAGGTACCCGGTGGGAAGGTAAATATTTCCACTGAGACTAAAACTACAGATCCCATAAAACCTGTAAAAACAACCCTGTGTATTAATACACCTTTATTAAACCTGAGAGATAGAGAGAGATGTACAGTATATTAGTCTTTTCTAATGTTCTGAGTGATTCCGTGTTTCTGTGCGGCCTCCTAGTGGTCGGAGTGTGAACTGGGCTCTAAGGTGCTGCTTGCTGTAAGTAGTTCATCTGCAGATCAACTAGTGTCAAGAAATTTGTGTGATCCAGGGGCTTTGGTGGACCCAGGGTCCTGGGGGCCGGTGGACTCGGGGTCCTGGGGGCCGGTGGACTCGGGGCCCCCGGGATGAGAATTCCTGCTCGATACGGCTGGGAGCCACTTCCGCTGCTCTGGGAAAGGGCTGAACTGAAGCCATGCTGTGAATCCCTGAGCTTCAATAAATCATCTGTAACTAGCCCCTCACACTGCACGTGTGTGTGTGTGTGTGTGTGTGTGTGGAGTTAGCTTAGCTAGCCGTAGAAGTGTTTGGCTAAGCTAGTGTAAGTAGCGGTGGATATTAGTGGTCCTGAAGGTCTATTGAGGAGCAGAGTTTTAGGAAAAATCTTAAACCAGCAGCAGATGTTCTTCTCTAGTGAAAGTTTATATTGTTCAGATTTGTTTCCTTTATCTTTTTATTCTTTTATGACATATAGTCTTATTCTTTTATAATAAGTCTAAATTAAAATGAATACGATACCATTACAGAACCCGTGCACTCCGAGACCAAGCCATTTTCACAACAGGGGACGTATGATAAAGAATAATAAAGAATATTAATATAATTTTCACTGTGATGTTTCTCTCAAACACAAACAGAAACGTTTAATGTTAAAGCGAGAGCTGTAAACTCAGGTCTACAGTCAGTTCTCCAGATGCTATTGCTCCTTCTCTCTCTCTGTCTTTTTCTCACAGTAGGGAAGAGTAACACATGCGTGACCGTGGTGAAGACATTTTTAATAGCTTTCATAAGCCTTCCATCATCCTCACACAAACCACTTATTATATACACAGTCTCTGGAAATCATCTAAAGGAACAGGTGAAGGATTTGTACCTGCCTGTTGAACTCTTCACTAATCTCAAATTCCTCCCTTAGCCCCACTCAGTCATTAGTGTTTGTATCAGTGTCTCATCTGTAGCCCAGCCCTCTCGTTATCTTAACCAGGTGTTTCTTGTCTGTTTTAGAGTAAGAACAGGCCATTGTCTGATTTTGTGCTTTACAGTGTCAGTTTATGGTTGTTTTCCAGTTATGTTCTGTTGTAGCTTGTTTAATTTGTTTATGAAAATAACAGGGCGCACAATCTTTTTAAACTCTTTTTTTAACCCTAGGTATTGTGTAAAACTGGCATTTTCCTAACAAGGTAGATTTTTATGGATATTTTTGTATGATTTTAATTCACTCTTTGTGGTCTACCAACAGCTTCCTGCAGATCCAGTGAATCAGGAGTGTTTGGGTTTGGGAACGAGCCAAATAGTTGTAATTCTGCTGATTTAAGGCCGTCATTAATGGAAACACGTACTCGACTGACGTCTCGGTTGTGGTTGGGTCAGGAAGGTTCTCTGTAATGTACAGCAGGACCAGCAGAACTTTCCATCTGACCACACCGGACTGCTGAGTCTGAGCATACTTACAGCTCATTAAACCAACCTCATATATACAGAATATATACTGTATATGATCCCCTGATAGACTCAAGAGAGGGACAACTCCCCCACCTAGTGCTCCCATGGATGAAAAGTGGCACTAAATTGCCCCCTAGAGTGGCACAATAACATCAAGTGTCCTATTGGCTGCACATCCTGTGGGTAAAAAGTGATGGAGTGCCCACCAGGATGCCCCTTCTTGCAATAAATGATGATGATGATGCCCAGCTTTGCAGGAACAGTTTGAGGAAGCCCTCTTCCTGTTCCAACATGACTAAATGCACACCAGCGCACAAACAGAGCTCCATAAAGACGTGGATGATCTGGTGAGTTTAGAGGAAGAACTGTACTGATCTGCTCAGAGTCCTGATCTCAACCTGACAGAACAGCTTTAGGATGAATTAAATTGGAGACTGAGAGACAGACCTTCTCATTTCCATAAACACCATAAACACACTCCTAAACCTTGTGGAAAGCCTGAGTGCATGCTCAGACTGTGATGTATTGTGAAACTCTGTATTGTGCAGCAATAAATCAGACTCAGCTGTAAAACGTCTGGATCTAACGGCCGATCCTGTTTCTGAGAGCCAGAGAGACTCTCCTTCCACCACTCCTGAGAGATGATTGCCCTCTGCTGGGAGAGATCTGCATCACCAACAGCCCCTCACACACACAGCCCATAATAATACCAACAACAGCCCCTCACACACACAGCCCATAATAATACCAACAACAGCCCCTCACACACACAGCCCATAATAATACCAATAATAATGCAGTTTTTATTTCATTAGCTGAGTGAAACTGGCATGAGTATTTCAGTATTTAACACCAGTAAAGTAGTTAATTATTAGTATAAAATTTACATTAATAATACATTTTTTAAATAATGTATTTATTAAAACAAAAATAATCTACATATGAAATTAGATCACTAACATCCTCTGTGCACCACACACAAAAAAAATCAGAGTGTCTCTTTATAAGCTCATCATTCTCTTTAAGAGTAGATCAGGTGAGCTCTGTCTTTGGTGGATTGCTATTGTAACGGTGCAGCTACCTGGACGTGTTCAACAAACTCTTCTCAGCAGAGGAAACTGAGCTGCTGGTTGACGCTGTGAAGGAGCTCCAGCAGCTCATTTACGGGAACAGCAATGTTATTTTATTTACTATTCTGTTTATTGTTGATGTAAAAGTTGGGTTTGTGCTGCTGTGTGTTCATGTGTGTGTAATAAGTGGGGGTGTACGCTCGGCTCAGCGCGGCGCCTGTGTTACCGAGATAGCGATGAACGTCTGACTGTTGGCATCTGTCTAGGTTGTATTCAGTCAGTGGAACTCCTGTGTTTTCTGTTACGCCCATCAGTGTAGATATATTCAGAAGATCTGCTGCTGTTTAAACCAGGCAGGAGGAAGGAGTGAAAATAGACTGTTGGTGGGGTGTAAGATAGTGATGTGTTGTGTTGAATTAAAATATGTGTCTAACATATATGGATGCAACGTTAAATACCCTATAAATATAAATGATGACCTGTTTGAGCCGCCAAGGTCAAACCTGAGTCCAGTAACAGGTTTAACCTTCAACCAGCTGATCTACGAACTGCTGCCCACCCACTGACCCCCTGCAGGAACCCTGAGGAACTGCCCTGTTCTACACACACACACACACACACACACACACACACACACACACACACACACACACTCTTGCGCACACACACACTTGTTCCTCCCTCCTCCCCCTCCTTGCTCCTTTCTCCTGGTTGTCGGGGTAACCCCCTAACAAAGCCATCATTTTACCAATTTCCACAGAAACAGGTGCTGGCACAAAGGCCGCTTCCTCGGCGTCTGAAAGGGAAGGTTAGTGCGGTTCATGGGAACCCGGGAGGACAATCTCAGGCCTGTCCAAGTGTCGTCCTCAGACTCCCACATAAAAGGAGGCTAATTTGTTGTCGCTGTTTTCCCAGGAGGAGGAGGGGGGAGAGGGAGGGGCACAGGAGCTCAGAGTAACACACACAGACCCTCTGAGACCCGCCCACAACCCAAGGGCGGAGTCACGCTCTTCGAAGGCTAGGGGCGAAACATTAATTGGGTACCAACTGCACGTCATGAGGCGTGTATATACTAGAGGGGGCGTGGCTAAAACTGAAAACTTAAATGTAAGAGAAACATTGTGCCTCATAAACACTAGAGTCCCTCATCCTGTACCGTCTAATACAGTTCACCACACCGCGACTACAGCCCCAGCTTCACAACATTTTCTCAATGTTACACTTAACGTCTAAAAACAGGTGGATTATAGATTATCCAGGTGTGAGAGATTTCCAAAAATGTCATGTTTTACATTTTACTGTAAATTTAAATTACACAAATCTTTCTTTTTCTATCTGAACTGAGTTTTACAATGTCTGTTTCTCAGCTGATAATGTGTTTATTTCAGAATATTGATTTATTTAAAAATGATTTGTCCTAATACCATGTGATCAGCATAACATCACACCATTTCTCCTACAGTGAGAATACTGAACACACTGCGGGAGCTCTTACACTGTAATTACAATGTTAATTACACTGTTATATACACTGTTAATTACAGTGTTATAGTGTTACCTACACTGTTAATTACACTGTTACATACACTATTACTTACATTGTTATTACAGTGTTATTTACACTGCAATTACACTGTAATTACACTGTTAATTACAATTTTACAGTGTTAGACTGTTACAAACACTGTTCAAAAACAAGTGTTAGTCTCTTTAGCAGTCTCATTTCTGGTTATATGTTTTATTTAATATTTACTGTATTAGTGAAAATTTAAATATATATAAATAGTTGTGGAAGTGGATTTTTGGCTGGAAATACAGAAAAATACAGAAATCAAAGAATGTGTAGATTAGACCGAAAGCTCCAGTCTCTGATGTTTATTGTTAATAATGTTGTAAATGTATTTAGTGAATCTGTTCACTGTGCTGAGTGTGTAACTCCGCCCCTCTCGCTCAGTGAACACTCACAGACCAATCTCGACCAATCACGTGCGGCTTTAGCAGAAAAAAGAATCAGTTCACAATCAGGAGCCGACTCCCTTCACTTTAAAGAGTCGGTTCTTAGAGCCGAATCGTTCAGTGCTGTAATATAACCAGATAATCTGGTGATGGTTAAACACGGGTCTACCTGAGTTGTACAGGTGAGCCCGGTGTGAGATTAAGGTGAGCTGTAAGAGAACCCTGCAGAGAAATTCAGTTTATTTTAAAATCTTTTGAAAATGTTTCATTTTCATGTTTCTGCATATTCATATGATGTGAGGAATATGATTAGACTCTCTTTAGACTGATATGACATTACCTTTTTTATTTAACTTGATTTTGTTCAATTTTTTTATTTGCATTTTCATGCATATTTTTTTGTCTGTTTTTTTTATTATATTTCTTGCTAGCTGATTATTATGTTTTCATATTATATGTTTGTTCAAAAAACAAAAAAAAGGAAAACTAATGAAAATTTTAAATAAATAATAAAAATTTACACTGTTTTTAAAATGTTCCATTTGTGCTCAACCTGATTAATGTTAAAGTAGCAGTCCTTAAGATTTTTAATTTGAAATGATTTTAAAAACAATAATATTACTATAAAATGTTATAATAAATGGTATCAGTGTGCTTATGTATACTATTTCTGTAAAATCACATATACTTATTCTATAAACAGTGTGGTCTGGTAGGTCCCGGGGCCTTTTTCTGGCTGTAATAGATTATGATTTTTTGTACCTGAATAAGTGAGGTAATGCTAAAGGTGCTGATACAAGAACTACTGCAAACACTGAGATATCAGAACAACAAACTCTGAAACACTTTCTTTATCTGATCATCACATCATTACACCAAATAAACACAGAATTAAAATAAAGAGCTAAACAGTCCTCTCTATAATCACCAGATTTATCCAGTACAGTGCACAGAGTTAGCTTAAAGTACTTTTAAAACCTGCAATTAAACATTCTCACCAAAAACCTGCAGACTGTCTCTTTAATCTGATCCCCGGAGCCCCGCGGTGTGACGGTAGAGAGCCGGTGAGCTGAGCCGGGACTGGGCTTCCCTGCGCGGGTCAGCAGATGGCGGAGCTGCGCTGTGGACCGGACCCCTCTCTATAACCCGTAGTAGCAGCAGCGGCTCCGCTCTGAATCCGCCCCCAGCCTCGGTTCTGTGTCTTTCAGCGCAGTTTAATGAGCGGCTCGTCCCCGCGGAGACTTACACCACCACTCTGGAGCGCCTGAATGGACAAATAAGGTAAATTAAAGCCGGGTTTAACGCTGCGATCCGCGGGTACTGTCCCGCTTACCGACCCTATTAGCTACCTGTCTGCCCCCGCTAAGCGCTTAGCAAGCGTATCCCCATAGCCTAGCCTAGCTTAGCCTAGCTCCAACATCCAGCTCAGCGGCTGAACCGAGCCCTGGCGGCCCGGTCAGCAGGATCTCACCCTAATCACAGTTATACTGAATTAATTTACCTCTCATTTTACTAAACTAACTGTGCTTCAACTGTGTCTCGTCTTTTATTAATATATATAAACTGCTAGCTTAGCTTAGCCTGGCTAATCTAACTAACTATAGCAGTAAAACAGGGCAGGGTTGTTAGCCAAGATGCTAACTATCTGTAATTTAACATTTAGCTAGTTCAATAATAATGATAAGATTAATAATAAAATGGTCTTAAAACTCACAAAACGACCAACATACAGCTGCCAGTTCACTGCTTACCCCGATGATTAGTTAGCTAAATGAATTATTCAACTCAAAGTCAGTGTTTAGAGGCAGAAGTGTGTACAGTTATTTACCTCAGATTAGCTAACATAGCTAATCTAAGCTAGTGCTGGAGCTGCTGTGAGTTGTGGTCTGAAATCTTTGCCGAACCCCCGAACTCACACTGCCGCTACAGCACAAACCCACACCGGCCTGTGGGTCTCCGGAGGTTCGGATCTTTAGTTTGAGTTAGTGGGGTAATATAACATAACATCAGAACATCTAATCTAATGTACAGGTTTTAGATTCCTAGCTCCAGTGCACAGCTAATAACGCTAACTAAATAATAAACTTCACACTCCACTCATCTCGTAATCAGCGAGGGTTAAATTTAAGGGTATTTTTTGTTATTAAATGTTTTATTTGTTTCAAAGTAATTGCAATATACAGGAAAATAACACATTAATCAATCTAAAAAACAACAACATTTGTTTAGGTGACACATCTGTGTATAAACTTGGCAGAGTAGTAATAATAGTATTAAGATCTTCTTTAACTGTATGTTAAATGCTGAGAGAAATCATGAATTCCTGTACAAAAATTACTGTGGAGCACAGGGAGTAAACACGACTGAAAAGTGCAGCACTACAAATGTGAATCTTTAATCTCTCTGACAGCTGAAACCTACAAAAACAAAGCGTAGATGGTGTACCAGTAAATGTACATTTTATGTTAAGACAAACCATATTATTCACAATAATAATGTAAAATATATACAAACCAATATAACAATTCAAAAGTCTATGGCTATTACATAATGTAACATATCATAAAATGACCACAGATTCAATCATTAAAATTAAGCTAAGGTTACAGGTTTAAAATAATAATTTTAAATGTCTTCCAAAGTCACTTTTTGGTGCTACCAGGTTAAAGCTATTTCTGCTTACACTATTCTTGACTACATTCTTAGTTTATAATTTCCTGAAATGTTATTTGGATTTTTTTCAGGGGTACCTGTGTGCGCTCGGACTCCGCCGCCATGGACATCACCAGCCGCTGCACTCTGGGTGACCCCAACAAGCTGCCGGAGGGCGTGCCGCAGCCGGCCCGCATGCCCTACGTCTCGGACAAGCACCCGCGCCAGACGCTGGAGGTCATTAACCTGCTGCGCAAACACCGGGAGCTGTGCGACGTGGTGCTGGTGGTGGGCGCCAAGAAGATCTATGCTCACCGCGTCATCCTGTCGGCCTGCAGCCCCTACTTCAGGGCCATGTTCACCGGGGAGCTCGCTGAGAGTCGCCAGACGGAGGTGGTCATCCGCGACATCGACGAGCGCGCCATGGAGCTGCTCATCGACTTCGCCTACACATCACAGGTCTGAGCTAATCTCAAGTTCTATTCTAGTCATGGATGTACCTCAGCAGTGCTGCCCAAGTTACATATAAGTAAAAATTACACAGAGAAGGGCAGTCAGTCTTTTGATAAACAAACAAATGCTAAAGCAAAGTTAATAAATTTTTTTTAATATAAAATTCCGGTACAACTCATATCTCAGATCATAGCCCTGAGAGGAAGTAGAGAGTGTGGGCTGGCTAATAAAAAAAAATCCTAAAAATAGAGGTAACCCTTAATTTTTTCGCTTATTTGGCCAAATGTGCTTATTAACCACATTGGAATAACGTGGTATTCTACCTTGGGACGGCAATTGAAGCTCGGTGCGCTGTCATTCTTTACACTATACAGTTTACTATACAGTTTATGCATCCCCAAAAGGAGATGCTTTAAACAGAGTTAATTTATATTGAAAGTTAATAGACCACGTCATATTATATGCGGCTGTGGCGTATGTCATTGGTGCGGTGTGAGGACTAACAGGTGTGATCTGCAGGTAACTGTGGAGGAAGGTAATGTACAGACCCTGCTGCCCGCCGCCTGCCTGCTGCAGTTAGCTGAGATCCAGGAGGCCTGCTGCGAGTTCCTCAAGCGGCAACTCGACCCTTCCAACTGCCTGGGCATCCGGGCCTTCGCTGATACCCACTCCTGCCGAGAGCTGCTGCGCATCGCCGACAAGTTCACCCAGCACAACTTCCAGGAGGTAGGTTCTTCCCTCCGGCTCCGGTGGTGTGATGGAGGAGGAGGAGGTTTCAGGAGCGTTCCTCAGTAACAGCTTCACCTGGGTTGTGTGTGGGTCGCCTGCTCTGGGTGTTTATAAAGCATCTGGCAGAAAGCTGATTCTTAAATGTTAGAGTGAGCATCACTCCGAACACTTTCTCAATCCTGACACTTGATTGTATTTTGACTGGATTAGGTGTGAAAATGCAGATTGTGATTTGTAAGCTCTATATTGAAGAGTTAGAGATTCAGAGTGAAGGGATGCACTGAATATTTTGCTCATCAAAAATATTTGCCAATGACGATTTTCTGAAGAAAAAAAAACACTTTTATTTGAATAAATTCTATCTAGCAGTGAGTGTTTTAGTCCTGTTTCAGTGTTTAAACGTGTTTATCTCCATGAATGGGAAGAGATCTAAACTCCTCAGTGTGAAAGCGCAGTTGGATTTTCTGATATTGATCCTAAATTTGTTGAATTAATCCTTCTCTAAAGTTTTCTGTGCTTGATTTGTCTGCTCTGCTGTGTTTCTCGCGCTACCTTCATGCAGTTTGAGTTTGCTGTTATTTATGATGATATTACAGCTCTTTCAGTGTGTTTATTGTGAAAACTCATTTTATCACAGTAACAATAAAATTGTGATAACCATACAGAGTAGAAGATGTAGAAGAGTTTTATTGTTGCGACGGCTTTCACGTGTGTGCAGGCTGATGCATCAGTGATATTGTTTAGACTGTTTCTCACGTGGCTTTATATTTACCCCAGCGTTTAGTTTGCAGTGTCGTCTGTTTATATCGTCTTGATTTATTGATGATCCTGGTGGTGATAAGGGATTCGACAGGGAGCTGTTATATAACTTTATCATTGAGGAAATGGGAGGTGTGTGTGTGTGTTGTGATTACCTGAGGTTAGTGAGAGTTAATGAATCTCAGAGTGAGTTAATAGTGAGTTGAGGGTGAGTTAATAGTGAGTTGAGGGTGAGTTAATAGTGAGTTGAGGGTGAGTTAATAGTGAGTTGAGGGTGAGTTAATAGTGAGTTGAGTGTGTTCTCCTCCACGCTAATCTTAGCCGTGCTGCTGAACTGAATGATGCCTCTGTTTTTCTGTGAGCTTCGTGTTTCAGGAATGGCCGAGCAGCTCAGCGTTATTTATAACTTTCCCCCGGACTCAGGTTCTCTACTCCTGTAAGGAAGTGAAGAACCTGCTGTGTGTTACTCCTCAACTCTTCATCTCTCCGCTACTGTCTTATTATTTACTTTGTGTGATAGAGATTACAATAATATTAAATCATAATATTTCAGGGTATTCTTGTGATGATAATATTTTTGGTAATATGATAAAACACTGAAAGATTACACCAAACCTCTTTAAAACTCTTTAAAGTGCATACAAAGCCTTGAGGAGCTTAATAGAATTGATTGTAATTTATTGTGATTCATATCGATATCGAGATATCAACAGCGCTCACACACAGAGCATTTATTATCTTTGTTGTACATTAGGGGTGGGTGATATGGCCCAAAAATAATTTCACAATATTTCATAGTAGTTTTGTGATAACGATACTCTTGGTGATATGACAAAACACTGAATTAAAAAACTTATTTCAAGAATACACTACTGCAACAAAATGAAAATTCAATGTTATTATTGCATATGATATGATATGGCACACCCCAAACTGAGATATTAAAAAGAGTTTTATCAGATTTGTAACAGAAGTCAATGATCCAGAATATAATGGATGGATAGATAGATGATAGATAGATATTTTATTGATCCCTGAGGGGAAATTCTAGAAATGCACCCCAAATATCTCCATATATCCAGGATTAATGTAAAATAAATGATACTAGTAGATATATAATGGGAAATGAGAACAGTGTGAATTTCTCTTTTGATAGAAACAGTAAAAAAGTAGAACCCTGATGTGATGATTAGGGGTGGGTTATTATGACACCATATTTCAGTGTATAATTTCGTTCACTATATTAAAAAATTCTATTTTCTGTATTATATTTCAGTAGACTGCTACCTGTGCAGGAAACATCCACACATGCTGAATTAGTTACTGTGGAAGATAATAAGATCAGATTAAGAGAGATTTACAGTATTAAAATACAGAAATATGTTAAATAGATCCTGTGTCCTCTGCTCAGTAGAGACTGATTTAAATCATTTTTAATTTCAGGATTTAATAAGATTTAACTCTTCTTCTCCTGTTCCTCGTGTTGGTTTAACCCTTTCTTCAGGTGATGGAAAGTGAGGAGTTCATGCTCCTGCCGGCCAATCAGCTGATAGATATTATCTCCAGTGATGAGCTGAACGTGCGCAGTGAGGAGCAGGTGTTTAATGCGGTCATGGCCTGGGTCAAATACAGCATCCAGGAGCGCCGGCCACAGCTCCCCCAGGTACACAACACTCACTCATTCAATGTATTTATGTTTTATTTATTTTTTTCTACATAGTAAATGAACAGTGAAGTGATCTATCAGATTATGAAGGAACACATAATGAATCATGTAGTAACTTAAAAACAGTGTTAAACAAACCAAAATACTCTGTGAAGTATTTAGATACTCTTATCTGAGGAGCTGGTTTCTGAGGCTGAAAACCCTGATGATATTATCCTGTACAACAGCAGGAACTCTGTCTTCCTTTTCTGGGTTGGTCCTGATGAGTGCCAGTTTCATCATTCTAATGTTTTTGATGGTCTTTTCAGTGACTGAATTTAAAAATAGGGCTGGGTATCATTTCAAAATAGTCGATACCTATACGGTACCTTTACGGTGAATTCGGTACCAATACCCAAAGGTACTTTTTTGACCCCTTTTTTTTTTTTTTTGCAACCAAAAAATTACAAAAAGTGATAATTATTCTCACACAACGGATTTATTTAACAGCCGAAATGAGTAATCTCATTCTCATACTGTCACCATGAGAGACTACCATACTTTTGTGTGGTGCTTTATTAAGAACTAAAAACAACAGCATTACTTTAACTTTTTAAACTACAAATATTTTCCTGAAGCATATTACTAGATTCATGCAAACACATTTAATTAATTAATTAATTTATTTAACTATTCGGTACTCTGTAGTACTGAGACATTTCGATCTGTGCTTTTTTTGTTTTTAATTTCTCTACTTAAGAATGCTTTTAAAGTCTTTGAAATGTAGGTTTCTGTTTAGTGTTTTTCTCTGAACATGTGAACAGGTCCTCCAGCATGTCCGGCTTCCCCTCCTCAGCCCCAAGTTTCTAGTGGGAACTGTGGGCTCAGATCCACTAATAAAGAGTGATGAGGAGTGCAGGTACGTACACTATCAGCTGATATACTCACATTATTGTTATTATTAGGTCGTGTTTCACTTATTTAAAGTAAAAAATTGAACATGATTTATCTCAAGTGCAGTCTGTCCCCCAAACAAGCACAAATCTCATTTTACACTGCATTTTAGATTTGCCCCCTGATTTTCCTCCCTGTGCTGTAACTGCTTCCTGTGCTCTGGTTTAACAGTGATGTCTGATCTGTGTTTCTGGGATGTTCTGTGTTGTGGTTTGCAGGGATCTGGTGGACGAGGCAAAGAACTATCTTCTCCTTCCTCAGGAGCGCCCCCTAATGCAGGGACCTCGCACTCGCCCCCGGAAGCCCATCCGCTGTGGGGAGGTTCTGTTCGCCGGTAGGTGATCCTGTTCTTCTGGGCTTTGGGTTCACTTTTACTGAGATCAGAACTTCTGTTCAGCAGCAGTGCCCGACTCTGATTAGGTGTGTGTGTGTGTGTGTTCAGTGGGAGGATGGTGCAGTGGTGATGCTATCTCCAGTGTGGAGCGTTACGACCCTCAGACGAACGAGTGGAGGATGGTGGCCTCTATGAGTAAGCGGCGCTGTGGCGTGGGCGTCAGCGTGCTGGATGATCTGCTGTACGCTGTCGGTGGACACGACGGCTCCTCCTACCTGAACAGCGTGGAGAGGTGAGCATGTGATGGATTTACACTAGAGCTGCACTAAAACTCATTTAATCAGAGTTTTATTAGAGCTGTGTGTTGGGACGAACACATCCTGATACAGAGCTTACGGATCAGTATCTCATTATACTGCAATACTGTAAACAAAGCTATACACTGCTATTTAAATGCAAATGCAAGCATTAAAAAAATCATATCCTAATTATGATTAATCACAGAATTATTGTTATGACTTTTTTAAAATTTGTTTAAAATTTGTAAAATCATAAAACAACATAAAAAAAAATCAAAAAAGTTCTGATACTGTTGTTTTAATAATAATTAAAAAATAATGAAATAAACCTTAGCTTGGATGTGTTCTTTCTTTTTATTTTTTACTGCATTGCCAAAGTATTAAATCAGGACTTTGTATCAGCAGATAATCAAAATCAGATGACTCAAAAGTTTTAGTTTTTATCCAATCAGAATCTAGTGGGCGGAGTTTAAACACAACACTAAATGAAACACTGATTTGTGCAGGATAAATCCTGTGCATCACATTTTTAAATCAATTAAAATTACAGGTGTTTTATAATCATGGTTTATTAATTTTAATTTAGGGAAATGTTGTTATCGGTTGTTTCTGCCTGCATTAATATATGATATCCTGTGATTATTGATCAGTATTGTATGATTAGGTAATGTAATCAGTGCTGCCCCCCTGCTGTTCTCTCTCAGGTATGACCCCAAGACTAACCAGTGGAGCAGTGATGTGGCGCCAACCAGCACCTGCAGGACCAGTGTGGGCGTGGCCGTGTTGGGAGGGTATCTGTACGCCGTCGGTGGACAAGACGGTGTTTCCTGTCTCAACATAGTAGAAAGGTGATGAACCATATGCATCTACAGTACCAAACTGAAATTTAGACACCCTCCCTATTTAAATATTAATATTAGAGGCATCACGACTGTGAAGGAACACGTATGCAGTTATAAAGTAAACATTATGAATGTTTATAAAGAATGTTTTTTTATTTAGCTTTGATTCCAACTTGGTTGATTTTCTCTGTCGTCTTTATGAGGTAGAACCTGAAATGGTTCTCTAGCTGGTCTCAAGGTTCTGAGCTTAACTGTTCTTTTATCCATCTATCCAACTCCTAACTCATCCCAAACCACCTGGGTTGGGGTAAAAAAAAATATATATATAGTTTTTTAGTCTTTAATATTAATCTACTGTGTAATAAATAATAATAAAAAAAAAGACTAACTATTGCTGAGAATGTGTGTCCAAACTTTTGATTAGGACTGTATATGAATAGAGGGTTGTGGGTGTGATCTAATAATATGGTTAATAATAGGGTTGTTCTGCTCTCCTGTGTCTCAGATACGACCCGAAGGAGAATAAGTGGACCCGGGTGGCCTCGATGAGCACGCGGCGTTTAGGCGTGGCGGTGGCGGTTCTGGGGGGGTTCCTGTATGCAGTCGGGGGTTCAGATGGCACCTCCCCCTTAAACACAGGTACATACCAAGATGCATAAAAAACAACTGTGATTAAAAACCAGGATTATTTCACCAAATATTGATTTCTGAACTCTTAAAACTTTATGAATATGAACTTTCAGCCATTTCTCATTTTCTGTAAATAAATGCTCTAAATGAGAATATTTTTATTTGTAATTTGGGAGAAATGTTGTCTGTAGTTTATAGAATAAAACAACAATGTTCATTTTACTCAAACATAAACCTATAAATAGCAAAATCAGAGAAACTGATTCAGAAACTGAAGTGATCTCTTCATTTTTTTTACAGAGCTGTATATCAAATGTTTAAAGAAATTGTTAAAGAATATTATACCCCCATCTGTTTATGATTGGATCATGAAATCAATGTTGTTCAGTAAATTGAATTTGGTGAATCTCAGCAGCCTCATTAATTAAACCCTGATGATTTATATGATTGTTTGGTATCTGCAGTGGAGCGGTATAACCCTCAGGAGAACCGCTGGCACACGGTGGCACCTATGGGCACGCGGCGGAAACACCTCGGCTGTGCCGTTTACCAGGACATGATCTACTCTGTGGGGGGGCGGGACGACACCACGGAGCTGAGCAGCGCCGAGAGATACAACCCCCGGACCAACCAGTGGTCTCCGGTGGTGGCCATGACCTCCAGACGGAGCGGGGTAAGCTCCAGAGTCTCCGGTCTACAGTCTACAGCCGGGCGATATGATAACAGTATTATAATCATGATGTAAAAAACAGGGTTTTTATGATGCACAGTATTTATTGCAGTGACTGAAGCACCAACAGCTTCTTACAACCGTTCAGTGCTGATAATATTCCCAATATACTTATTAAAGCATTTAATCAAAACTAAATAAACATTTATCACATTACGATAGAATATTATCATAATCTCGAGCTCTCCTGATTAAAGGCTCTGTGTGTGTTTTATCTGCAGGTTGGTTTAGCGGTGGTAAACGGTCAGCTGATGGCGGTCGGGGGATTTGACGGCACAACCTACTTAAAAACTATAGAAGTGTACGACCCGGACGCTAACACCTGGAGGTAGTGATCAATATTTAAATATGAGATGTTTAGATGACTAATAAAATAATCTGATAACTGCAGTTATTATTACTGATTATAGAAGGATTATAAATGCACTCTGATTATTTATCTTACTAATAACTGTATATTTTTCTCTTTTCTCCTGCAGGCTGTACGGGGGGATGAACTACAGGAGGCTGGGGGGCGGAGTCGGGGTGATTAAAATGACTCACTGTGAATCACATATATGGTAACACTCAGCCACCTTTGCCCCGCCCCCCCATAGATGCCTCACCATAGCTTGTGCCTCTCATTGACGCGTTTCTGATTCATGAATGAGAAAAGACTTCATGCATAAGACTATGACCTCTCAGCCACTGAGATCGCTCAGCCACGGATACACACCTGCCCCTGCCACCCCCACCTGCCCCTGCCACTCCCACCAGCCACTTCCACCTGCCACCCCCGCGGGCAGCTGATCTGAGAAGACCCGGACTTCTGCCGCCGCTGGTTTTACAGTGCTCCTCACCCTCAGCCCCGGGCCCGAGCTCACGTGTTCCACCGGCGGGTCACGCTCGCGTTAACGATGCACTCCTCCTCCTCCTCCTCCGGACGGATCCGTACTGCCAGTCGTCCCGCTCTCGCGCTGAGCTGGATCTGCGAGAGTTGTGAGAGCTGCGCGAGTCGGCGCCGTGGTCGCGTGTTGATGATATGAACAGTACTGTGTCTGAATGGTGTTTTGATCTGATGAATTTGATGCACTGTGATGTTTATTTTTTTTCCTTCACTTTTTATTTCTCTCTCTTTTAAAAGATCGTCCATCTGCCAGAACGTTCCCACTGATCCGGTGATGCATGCTGTTCAGTTTAGTGGTGCTAATCAGCGGCCGAGTTCAGACTTCCAGCCCAGATCTGATTTAGGGTCTGTTTAGATTTAGGTTGTGTTCAGATTGGAGGTGGTTTCAGAAGATTATAATCAGATTGTTGGATCAGATTTCAGTTTGTCTTTGGTGTTAAATCTGCAGTGAGGGGAGTACAGGGTTAGTTACTGACGGCGTCCTCCATTATAATCGTGAAGTCCAAACACACACATCCGATCTGATCACCTACAAATAACAGTCTGAACGGAGTAAACTGGAGAAACATGTTTTATTTTTTATAATCAGACAGAAAGCACATGAAATCTGCAAAATTTTAAATTTGTGCAAATTGGATTAAAACCACATTTGGAGGAGGTTCGAAAAGATTCTGATCGGATTTCAGTTTGTCTATTGCATTAAAATTAAACAGATGATTCACAGTCAGCTAGAAATCTGATTTTTGCAAATTGTATTCAAACCAAAATACTGATTATAATTAGATTATCAGATCGGATTTCTGTTTTTTGTATCGATCGTTGCGTTAAAATGACAACCAACCAGGAGTGCAGGTTAGTTACAGATGCCTTCCCTCGATTATGATTGATTAATTATGATTGTGAAAAATCTGATCTCAGCAGATCTGATTGGAGAAATTAGTCTGATTCTTATATCCAGTCGCAGGAAGTGAACCTTTTTAAAGCCGGTCTTTAAACTCTTCAGACTAATGAAGGCCTTTGTAAAAATCAGTGAGCGATTAATTTTTGGGTTTTCAGCATTTCAACACTAGCACTCCTGCTCACTCTCGTTCCACAGGAAGCGCTGCTGATTTATTCGTGCACTTTATTATTATTTTTTCTTTTAAGACGTTTGGTCACGGTTATTTTAAACACAGACATGTCAACAGTTAAAATTCATTCATTTATTATTATTATTATGCATTTAGATTGCAAGTTTCCCAACTGAATAAAGATTTGTGATGCATGTGATGCATACTGACGTGCTGAACTTCACCCTGACTGTTTAAATGGGCTTAATATTAAAGATAATAAAAGAGCAGTTTATAAAAATGTGGAAAATGTGTCCTTAATGCTGCAGAGGCACAGATTAATAATCACTGATTAATAATCACTGATTAAATAAGAAGGAAAACTGGTTTTACACTCGTAGATCATACTAAATTAAAAGAATGAATTAAAGCCTTTATTTTTCTGAACTATCCACCCCATAATATTTACACACTATGAAATGAATGAGTTCATCACAGAAATGTACAAATCAAAAAGCAGATGTGATAAAAAGGGAAAAACAATAAAATAGTACAATAAAAAAATTTACACGCATCATTTACATACTGTACATTCAGGACTGAGGACTGTAGAGCTAAAACACTTTTAAAACCGTCTGAAGTTACTTATGATTGATGAATGTGATTAATTTATTAGAGAACAATAAAAATAATATAATACAAAAGTTACAAAATAAAAAGAGTGAAAGTGAGAATGAGAGAAGTTAAACGGGAGTTTTCAGCAGAGCGCACTCGGTCAGCAGCGTCAGAACGGTGGAGATATAATCACTGCTGCTCATCTGAAACACAAACACAGAGAATTTAAACCTGATAAAATACAGTAAATCTCACAGCTGATCTGATGGGTGAAGATCATTTAGAATAATGTTGATAATCACTAGCAGTGTCCGATATCTACTATAAATGCTGTGTGATAAAGCTGTAGGACTGATATCGATATGAAAATACGATAAATTAAGATCCTAAATTATTATTATTATTATCATCTTCTGTGAGGTTTTCAGCTCTTATTTCTCTCAGAATAAGAAGTAGATTGGTGAGGATGTTCTCTGTGGGCCTCTACCTCCCTCTACCCACAAATCTACATCAAGCTATCCTCATTCTACCCCCACTCTACCCTGTAACACCAGTTCTGATCTCACCACTATGCAGCAAATCAAGCCTACCAATAATCCTCCAAACTGATGTTCCAGCATTTCATTCTTAATCTCAATACTGCAGAAATCAATAATCAGTTCCGTGTTTTTCACGTTTATGTGCATCAGACGGACGAAATCACGAGCTGGGTTTTATTCAGATTTCTGCTTTACAACATTTAAAAATCTCTCAGAATAAAACATAACATAAACGTGTTCTAGTACTCCTGCACTTTATGGTAATTACCTTGATTTTTCCGTGGTGGTGGGCGGAGCCGAGGGCGGTGGAGACCTTGGTGAGGGTTCCAGAGGAGAGGTAGATTTTAAAGTGTCTGAAGAAATGCGTCTCCAGCCCGTTTATGAAGCTCTGCACCTCGTCGACGCTGATCCGCTCGTCCGCTCCGTCCTCTTTGTGGACGCTGTTCCACAGCTCCCAGGCGTCCTGCGGGTCCACCGAGTACTCGATGTCCAGCGGCGGCTGCGTGGGCATGGTCCAGCCCAGCTTCAGGTACCGGATCCCGGCGGCGGGGTGGCAGCCGGTCCACAGAGCCGCCAGCCAGTGCAGCGTGGAGGAGCTCAGACCCAGCGCGCCGAAGCTGCAGTCGAACGTCCGCTGGAACCAGGACTTCACCAGAGCACTGAGGCTCTCGGCGCCGCGGCTGCAGAACAGCGGCAGGCTGGTGAAGTCCGGCGGGAGGGAGCGCAGGTACTCCGGGTCGCCGTTCACACAGGTCAACCAGCCCTGCCACACCGGCTTAGAGCCGTCCGCCCCAAACACCGGCCTGGAGAAGATCTGAGAGAAACCAGAACATCCAGCTTCAGATCAACAGATCAGACCAATCAGGAGCAGCTAAAGATCAGAACTCCCCATCACTGCTCCACCATCACTGAACTAAAAATATTATAGGCATATATATACATAGACTTCGCACAGGGAAACAGCCAGCACCAGGAGGCAGACTATGCAGGGTCTGTGTATATATATGTCTATGTTATTATCAGTACAGTGATGGCGGCGCTCGGAGCTGAATCACTTTCATATTCAGTTCTAAATCAGAAAATATACATTATTAATATGCAGGTAAATCACTGGAGGTCTGTGTTCTTCACCTGGATGAAAACGGTCTCGGCGTCCTCCTCGGTTTCTGCCATCCCCAGAACAGCGGAGAACGAGACCCTGAACCCCGCCTCCAGCCCCACCTCCACGGCCACGCCCTGCTGCTTCTCGGCGATGATGAAGGCGGCGAGGCGTTTGGAGTAGAGTTTGAGCTGAGTGTGTCTGAAGAGGAACAGAGGCGTAACGTACGAGAGCTTCCACTCGCCGTCCAGCAGCAGAGCGACCTGCTCCGGATCCACCTTCTCCTGCAGAGAGAGAGAGAGACGCTTCATAACCGATCTTTCACCCACACGACCAATCTGTAACCTGCAGCAGGTTTCCTACAATCTGCCAGAGCAGCTCAAAATATTAGAATAATGCAATTTTTACAAAAATATAGATCATATATGATCTCAGCAGGAATATATATATATATATATATATATATATATATATATATATATATATACACACATACACACACGTTTTTTTTTTAAAGTAGACTTGAGGCTTAACACAAATATGAATTCTATGAATAATCTAGATCAGTGGTGTCAGTATAAACAGTATAAATATTAATCTGAATTAGAGTATATAGGAACTCACTGTAATATTATGGGATTTAGCAGCTCTTCTGCTGGTGGGGATCCTGTGGCCCAGTGTGGTGAGGTGGCCGGGGGTTTGCCAGAATAAAGACGGAGGTTCAACACAGCTTCTCCCATAACTCTTACTCCTCCTGGTTACAGGCCGGCGCACCGGAGTGTTCACCGCACTGCCGGGAGAAATAAAGACTATTATCACATACTGTTCCACATTATCAGTAATAATAACTATACAGCAGAAGAGTAGAGCAGCAGCATTAAACTGGAGTTAAAGGTAAAGAAGATTCACAGATAAATTGTAGTAAATTAATGTTTATTCTGTTATTCTCTCATTCTGTGTTTCTAGAGCTGCTAGAGTAGTTAAACATGATGCAACGCATTCTTAATAAATGTATATATTTATCTCTCAGGTTTAGTAAACAAATTAGCCGTAACATTTCCACCTTAAATGTGCCAAATCTACCAGCAGTTCAGATACAACCACTAAGTTTTAGTAAAGTTAAGGTTAAATAAAAAGTTCTGTAGAAAATGTAGTTTGTCTTCTTAAATAATACTGAAAATAAACAGTTTATTGTGTGCAGGATCTCCGAGAAAAACCTTCAATCAGCAGTAAAAACAAAGCGCTTTATTTACACCCTGCTACACTGTTTATTACAGCATTCAGCAGCATTAATACAGGATTAATACATAATTAATAGGGTTTAAACACAGATAATATTATATATTAAACAGTGTTTAGATGAATGTTGGGGGAGTTTAGCTCTGAAGCTAAAACTGACCCTGTTCTCCCAGTCTAAACATATAACACCCAGTTTATACTGCAGCGCGGGGATACGAGCGGGAATAAAAAGGAAAGGAAGTATATAACTATAATAGTATAAGTATAGTAAACTATAATAAAGTATAATTAAGGGTAACTAAAGGTAAATACGGGTAAATCTGATTACCTGCTCCGTCCCTCCATCTCCGAGCCGCGCATTCCAACTGCCCGCCCTCCCATCATGCACTGCGCTCTCAGAACTGACCAATCACGCGCAGAGCACCGAAACTTAATTTACATCATATTTACACACAGCGATTATATACTCTCTACATTCTCCACACATTTACATCATTATATATAAACACATTATATAATATTATACATATTATATATATACAGCGGCCTCGGACACAGATCCTTACTAGCAAAGTCCTTAAATAATAATAAAAAAAAATCAATATTTAAATCCACTCTGGTATAAAATGCCGGTGAAAATAGTCAAAACCTGCTACTCTGGTATAGCTAAAAAAATGTGCTGGATTTTTTTTTATTTTTTAGATGGCGGGAATACATTCCCGCGACCTAAAATAAAAAAATCTAGAATATTTTTTTCTTCTTCTTATTAAGTAAACTGTCAGACTTATTATCTTAAAACAATGAGATAATATCTAAAACCTAACGGCTCACTATCTCAAAATAACGAGATAATATCTCAAAATAAAGATGTATCTCAAAATAGGCAGTTTAATTAACAATAATAATAATAATAATAATAATAATAATAATAATAATAATAATAATAATAATAATAATAATACATAATTTGCTGGATTATTACAGTAGGGGAGACTTTTAAATAAGATAAAAAAAATCAAATCCGCCTAAATAATTTTATCAGAAAAATAAGATGATACTAATTTTATAAAACAATTCTGGATTTTATAATTTTTTGTAAAACTAAATTAATAACAGCAGTAAGATTAAAAAGTTTATACAGAAAACACAAAAGACAAAGAAAAACTATTAAAATAGTGTGTTAGCGCATGCGCAGTGGCTGTCCGCGGGACTAAAGCTGGTTTATGGAGAGACCGCCCACTCCGCCGCAGTGTGAGCCAATCACCCCGGGCCGCTAGAGGGAGCCCGCGAGAGATAAACATTTAATATTGTTTTGTGATTATACAATTATTATTATATTATTATTTCTAAACTCTGATTTTGTTTAAATTCTGTATTGAACTCGTTTATTTTGTAGTCGGTGAAGAGCGCTGTGGTGGTTAATAATCTCAGTACCGGTAGACTGAGCAGTCTCCTGTATAGAGACTCTGTGGCGGATCTGAGAGCGATTAGTCGGGTCTGAGGATGACGCGCTCTGCGCGCCGCTGCGGAGTGTGTGTGTGTGAGTGTGTGTGTAGAGTGTCCTCTGGTGCCGGTTATACAGTACGGTGTGTGTGAGTGTGTGTGAGTGTGTGCAGTGTGTGTGTTTAGTACAGGATCTGACTGATATGAATGTGTGGAATATGAGAGCACGCGCCGCGCGGTGAGGATCACAGGGTGACCCGTGGAGTTAAGAGTTTTCATCACTGTGTTTAAAAAGTTCAAAGTGTTGGAGTTTCTCTTACTCACACCTGCTCAGGTATTTCTATAATGAGACTCAGATCTACATATCTACTGCTGAGAGCAGCTCACCTGACCCCGCGCGCGCTCAGCAGGAGAGCTTTACCTGTAACAGCAGCACAGCTGACCCAGGCTCCTCCCACTCCATCCCACCTGTACTGCACCAAAGCCCCCTGCAGATACACTGCTACCCACACTACAGGTAACTATCCACACGCACACACACACACACACACACACACACACACACACATACACATACACACATACACACATACACACACACACACACACACTCTGGTATGGTGGTTTGATAGGATTGGTATGTGATGTGATATGAGGTAATGTGATGATGGTGTGATGTAATAATGTGATGTAATGTGATGGGATGTGATGGTTTGATAGGATTGGCATGTGATGTTATGGTGGTGTGATGTGATGAATTGTTGTGATGTAATGTGATGTGATGGGATGTGTGATGGTGTGATGTAATGTGATAATTGGTGTGATGTGATCTGCAGGTGATCTCAGCAGTTTGTCTGTAAGGAGTCATACCTGTGGAGAGCTGAGTTCTGATCATGTGGGAGAGGAGGTGACGCTCTGCGGCTGGGTTCAGTACCTCAGGTCTGATTTATCGTTCTTTATATGATATGATATGAAATGTATTATTTTTTGTAATTAAATGAATGCAAGGAAAGAATTTACTCATTATATTTGTCTGTGAGGTGAATAAAATAAATAGCTGCAGTTTTACAGTTACAGTGAGACCTGCTACCCTAAAACATTATATATATATATATGACTGTTTCGTGGTACATTATTGTCAAATATCACTTTAAATCTAATATTTAATGTTTATTACATTTGTCACAGTTTTACATGAAAAAAGTGTTCACTTACATCAATAAGAAATAAAGTCAGAAGCAGCTTTTCTGCCCCCTGGTGGAACATCCGGGAAACTACACAGAATTCTGAAGTTTAAATGAAATCAGAATATACTGCTTTAGTTATTTTCTATTTTATGTTTTAATTTGCTGTAAGAAATGCATTCCTTATGTATTAAATATGATACAAAAAATAAAAAAGTATCAGTCAGACGTTTGGGTGCAACTTAAAGGTCTGGAAGACTTCAGTATTTATTTATACTGTAGGACAAAATATATATATAATTTTTATTTGTAATTTGGGAGAAATGTTGTCTGTAGTTTATAGAATAAAACAACAATGTTCATTTTACTCAAACATAAACCTGTAAATAGCAAAATCAGAGAAACTGATTCAGAAACTGAAGTGCTTAATTTTTTAGAGCTGTTTCTATAAAGCAGTGTTTTATTGTGTAATTTGCTCTTATTTCTCTCTTTCTGTGTTTCTGGAATCAGAAATGATCTGTTTGTGATTCTGAGGGATTTCAGTGGGCTGGTGCAGGTTCTAATCCCACAGGAAGAGGTATCGGCTCTGTGCTCTTATTCTATAATCTAATCCTGCGCTGTTCAGAGTTTAATTCTGTTCTCTGATTGTGTGTTTGGAGTGTGAGCTGAAGGGGGCGCTCTGTGGTTTATCTGTGGAGTCGGTGATTAAGGTCAGAGGGAGGGTCCGGCCTCGTCCAGCAGGACAGGAGAATAAGGTCAGGGATTCATATTAAATATATTATATTATATTATATTATAAAACTCTAATAACTGAACAAAGTATTCGTACTTTTAGTGTTTGGTCACAATTTATTAGAATAAAATAAATATCATAATTAAATACAGTATCTCACTAAAGTGAAAACACCCCTTACAGTTCTGTAAATAATCTGTTTTATGTTTTAATGGGAAACAGTGAATCAGACTATAGCTTTAATACATACAGCTTTTTACACCAAATCATGATTATAATCACCTGTTATAATCACCTGTTATAATCACCTGTTATAATCACCTGTTATAATCACCTGTTATAATCACCTGTTATAATCACCTGTTATAATCACCTGTTATAATCACATCATTACTTCATACACAACTGTGTGAAAAAAGTGCAGCAGAGCTGAAATACAGGAAAGGATGTTTATTTATAAATCCAATATAAAATATGAGCAGTTTAGATATTAAATATTTATTGATACTGTTTGCAATCACATAAATATAAAATATATATTTACACTGTTTTCTGTTCTGTCTGAACCTGTTCTGTAGTTCAGTTCTGGCAGATAAAAGCTTTTAGTTTACACTCAAACATTTCTAATCTGCACTAAAAGAAAATGAATAATTATAATAATATTAATAATTATATTAATAATAAGTGCAGAAATGATTTCTGTCAGAAATAACATCAGCTGATAATAACTCAGTCCCGGTTCAGGGACGTTTTTTCAGCATGTTTTTCTATTATAAATGAAATAAAGTGAATGTGCAGTGATGTGTGTGTGTGTGTGTGTGTGTGTGTGTGTGTTGTAGAACATGCTGACGGGGGGGATTGAGGTTCACGCTGAGAGTCTGGAGGTTCTGAACTCCTGTAAGAAACTTCCTTTTGAGATAAAAGACTTTGTGAAGGTAAAATTCTCATTTTTCTCGTTTATTACAGTAAAAATTCTGTTCATCCGTTACTCTGAAAACGCCTCTTTGTTTGTTTGTTTGTTTGTTTGTTCTGATGGAGAATAACTGCAGTGATGTTTTAATGTGGGTTTTTTGTTGAATTTGTTGAGTTTCTCTGTTCATTAGAGAAGCTCTGAATATTTGCCAGCTGAAATTGTTCTGCCAAAAAGCTCTTTTGGTTTTCAGCCAAATCAGAGAAAAACCTCGATAATGTGAACAGTTATTCACGCAGCAGCGTTTACTCTAATATTAGAATTTATTCCAACAGCAGCAGAAAAAAAACAGCATCTTTAATTTCATTTTAATGTTTCTCTTCATAAACTCTCTGTTTTCCAGCTGAAAGATACAAGCTGTACAGGACTAGTATAATAACGTTAGCTGTGCCAGAGTAAAATAATATACTATAAAAGTATATTATGGTTAGAATAGCACTGCTGAGGTGAATGTATGATTAGGATAGCACTGCTGAGGTAAATGTATGATTATAATAGCACTGCTGAGGTGAATGTATGATTAGGATAGCACTGCTGAGGTAAATGTATGATTAGGATAGCACTGCTGAGGTAAATGTATGATTATAATAGCACTGCTGAGGTGAATGTATGATTAGAATAGCACTGCTGAGGTAAATGTGTGATTAGGACAGCACTGCTGAGGTAAATGTATGATTAGAATAGCACTGCTGAGGTAAATGTGTGATTAGAATAGCACTGCTGAGGTAAATGTGTGATTAGAATAGCACTGCTGAGGTAAATGTATGATTAGGACAGCACTGCTGAGGTAAATGTATGATTAGAATAGCACTGCTGAGGTAAATGTGTGATTAGAATAGCACTGCTGAGGTAAATGTATGATTAGGACAGCACTGCTGAGGTAAATGTGTGATTAGGACAGCACTGCTGAGGTAAATGTGTGATTAGGACAGCACTGCTGAGATAAATGTATGATTAGAATAGCACTGCTGAGGTAAATGTGTGATTAGAATAGCACTGCTGAGGTAAATGTATGATTAGGACAGCACTGCTGAGGTAAATGTATGATTAGAATAGCACTGTATGACACACTGTATTACACACTGTATTAATGCAATATGTTAATGCAATATGTTAATGTAATATATTAGTGTAATGTATTAATGTAATATATCAGTGTGCGGACCTGCTGTGTGTTGTTCTGCTGCAGAAGTCGGAGGCTCTCCGGATGCAGTACCGGTATCTGGACCTGCGCTCGTCTCAGCTGCAGTATAATCTGAGATTAAGATCACGGCTGGTGATGAAAATGCGAGAGTATCTCTGTAATTTACACGGTGAGATTAAATTCTGTGGGTTTCTCAGTTTGTGTTTGTGATGATGATTAAATAGTAAAAGTGTGATTTTTCTGCAGGATTTGTGGACGTTGAGACTCCGACTTTGTTTAAAAGAACTCCGGGGGTGAGTTCCTGATTATTTCCTGATAAAACCAGAACCAGTCTGCAGACAGAAACAGATTAATCAATTAATCTGATCAGTAAAGACGTTTAGAGCAGAGATCAGTCTGGCTCTGATTATTAGAAACAACCATTCAGTATATTTCATAATATATTCTGATAGTGTAGAAAGAGGTGGGAGAAAATATTGATCTGGCAATATATGAAATAGTTTTCCTTTGTGATGCATTATCTTTAAAAGTCTGCAGTTTGTTTATTGGTTTATGTTGTTTAGTTTGATGCTGTTTTTATGCGTTCGGGTTTTTTAGGGCGAATTCAGATTCTGACTTTATTTTTTCTCAGGGTGCAAAAGAGTTTGTGGTTCCGACCGGAGAAGCGGGGAAGTTTTACTGCCTCCCGCAGAGCCCGCAGCAGTTCAAACAGCTCCTGATGGTGGCGGGTCTGGACCGGTAAGAATCCCGTTTATGCAGCTTGCCATCAGCTGCCGGAGCCCTGTGAGAGCACAGTTGTCCTTGCTCTCTCTCTGGGTGGGTACAGTACAGTAGATGGCGCTCTCTCTTTCCCCTCATCACTCCTAGGGTGATGTGGATCAGCACAAGGCTGCGTCTGTGAGCTGATGTATCAGAACCGAGTCACTGCGCTTTCCTCCGAGCGTTAGCGCTGCTGTGATGCTACTCGATGCTACAGCATCAGCAGCAGTTCAAAAAGTGTTGGAGGTGTGCTGGTCTTCTTTACCCTCCTGGGGTTGGAGCATCACCAGTGATAGGGGGAGTGTAAATTGGGGAGAAAATGGGATGAAAATGAAAAATAAATGTATGAAATCAAAGCGTCAGTGCTTGGTGTTTGATGTTTTGTATAATTTCAGGTATTTCCAGATGGCGCGCTGCTACAGAGACGAGGGATCTAAACCCGACAGACAGCCGGAATTCACTCAGGTAAGAGCGTGACGGGAGCGAGGTCAGGTGATGGTGAGCGAGGTCAGGTGATGGTGAGCGAGGTCAGGTGATGGTGAGCGAGGTCAGGTGATGGTGAGCGAGGTCAGGTGATGGGGAGCGAGGTCAGGTGACGGGAGCGAGGTCAGGTGATGGTGAGCGAGGTCAGGTGACGGGAGCGAGGTCAGGTGACGGGAGCGAGGTCAGGTGATGGTCAGCGAGGTCAGGTGATGGTGAGCGAGGTCAGGTGATGGTGAGCGAGGTCAGGTGATGGTGAGCGAGGTCAGGTGACGGGAGCGAGGTCAGGTGATGGTGAGCGAGGTCAGGTGATGGTGAGCGAGGTCAGGTGATGGGGAGCGAGGTCAGGTGATGGTGAGCGAGGTCAGGTGATGGTGAGCGAGGTCAGGTGATGGTGAGCGAGGTCAGGTGATGGTGAGCGAGGTCAGGTGACGGGAGCGAGGTCAGGTGATGGTGAGCGAGGTCAGGTGACGGGAGCGAGGTCAGGTGATGGTGAGCGAGGTCAGGTGATGGTGAGCGAGGTCAGGTGATGGTGAGCGAGGTCAGGTGATGGCGAGCGGTGGCGGTGGAGTGCTGATGAATGTGGAGGTCACTTTAATGCCGCCCACGCTTCACTAATAGCCTTCTCAGAAAACTTGGCCAGAATAAGAGAAACGGACGAGCCGAGACCTGGATCAGCCCCGTCCACCTGCTTAACGAGGACACGTCTGCTCCTCACAGGTGGACATAGAGATGTCCTTCGTGGATCAGGACGGGATCAGGGCTCTGATTGAGGGGCTGCTGAGTTTCTCCTGGCCTGAAGATAAAGAGCCGCCCGGCGTCCCGTTCCCCTGCATCACCTACCAGCAGGCCCTGAGCGAATACGGCACCGACAAACCCGACACTCGATTCAGAATGAAGGTAAGTTTACCTTCAGCCTCAGAAATCTAAATACACACACACACAAATATACAGCTGTGTTTATTAAACAGCATGAAAAAAGCATAAACAGCATCACCGAGGTAAATCATTCATTCCAGAAAGTTATATTTATGAGTAAAATTGTTTAAAAGGAGAAACTTTTGTGTGTTTGTGTGTGTGATTGTGTGTGTGTGATTGTGTGTGTGGGATTGTGTGTGTGGGATTGTGTATTGTGTATGTGTATGTGTGCGTGTGTGTGTGTGTGTGTGTTTGTGTGATTGTTTGTGTGTGATTGTGTGTGTGGGATTGTGTGTGTGTGATTGTGTGTGTGGGATTGTGTGTGTGGGATTGTGTATGTGTGTGTGTGTGTGCGTGTGTGTGTGTGTGTGTATAGCTGGTGGATGTAACCGAGGTGTTCCGGGACTCAGAGATTGGGTTTCTGAGGGCGGCGCTGGAGGAGCCAGGGGGAGGAGTTCAGGCCATCTGTGTTCCAGAAGGAGGAGTGAGTAAAGATCTGCTCTCTGATTCGCTCTCCTGATTACTGTACCCACCCAGAGAGAAACAGCATCTCCTACTGTACTCTCTCTCTCTCTCTCTCCCTCTCTCTCTCTCAGACTCCGGCTGCTGATGGAGAAACAGCACAACCTACTGTACTCTCTCTCTCTCTCTCTCTCTCTCTCTCTCCCTCTCTCTCTCAGACTCCGGCTGCTGATGGAGAAACAGAATGATAAACTGTATTTCTACTGAAGCATGTTCTGTTTTTATTTTCAGAAACTTCTGAAGAGTAAAGAGGTGGAGCTGCTGAAGCAGACGGCCAGGACTCAGTTCAGCCAGGTACGCTCCTGTCCCCCGTCTCCGTCCCCTGTTTCACCTCTCTCCATCCTGAGTCCTGTCCCCCTTTTCCGTCCCCTCTTCCTCTGTCTTAGTCCCCACTTGTGTCCTTTCCTCCTCCACCTCCCTCCATTCTGATTTCTGTCTCCATCCCTTCTTTCTCTGTTTTTTCTTCACCTTAATTCCATCCTCAGTCCCCACTTCTCTTCATCCTGATTTCTGTCCCCTCCTCTGTCCCTTGTCCTCTCTGTTAGAGGATCATCACTGGTGTTTAGAATGCAGAGCAGTGTTGGAGACGGGGACAGTGCTGATGAAATATTAATCTGGGAGGTAATTTATAATCCCGGGTGACGGGACGGTGAAGTCGGCGGGTGCAGCGTTCGCCCCGCTCGCCCCCGGGCGGGGGTAGACCTCACCGCGGGACCGGAGTGTCTCAGTCCCGGTCCGGAGTGAAGACCCGGAGCAGGAGTGATGAATTCACAGCACCTCCATTATTCCCTCTCTCAGCGCCGACCAATCAGGCCGCAGTAATTTGTAGTCCGTGGAGATTTGGCCTGTTTTGTTGAATAATTAATTAATGGGTGATAATGGTTGCTCCTTTTGTAATTATCTGCCGGTAATGAGACGGTAATTATGCAGATGGTGGCGGGAGGGACGAGTGAAGATTCAGGTTTAGAGAGTTTAGAGAGCAGAATCTGCTTCTGGAGAAAATTTTTAGTTTTGTATTTAATCTACAATCGCATCTGATCAATAAAACAATATACTGATATGATATATATTGTGGATAATCAATAATTGTAATTACTCTTGTTTAATCCTGTAGAAGAAGATTTAAGTGTTTTAAAATCTGCACTAAAGAAGTGTTTGCTTTTGACAGCAGGGAATACACTAAAATGTGCAGGGCAGTATACCTCCAGTATGCTGAAATAGTGCAGAAAAGAAAGAGTCAGCAGGTTCTGTAAAATAAATAAACACGTCCGTCTCTGTTTTTACTGAGTGAGTCGGGGATCTGACTGAACCCTGGTGTAAGAGAAGAGGAGGATTAGTGATTAGTGATTAGTGGATTAGTGATTAGTGCATTAGTGATTAGTGATTAGTGGATTAGTGATTAGTGGATTAGTGATTAGTGGATTAGTGATTAGTGATTAGTGGATTAGTGATTAGTGATTAGTGATTAGTGATTAGTGCATTAGTGATTAGTGCATTAGTGATTAGTGCATCAGTGATTAGTGGATTAGTGATTAGTGCATCAGTGATTAGTGGATTAGTGATTAGTGCATCAGTGATTAGTGGATTAGTGATTAGTGATTAGCAGCTCGTGGTGAAACTCGTGTATCTGCAGGTTTTATCTGTGGGGCGAGACGAGTGAATCTGTTGAAGGCTAATCAGACTGCTCTATAAAGATAATGCAGCTCTCAGGTCTTAAACGGCGGATCTGAAGAGCGTGTCTCTGATTCCTCTCGCGCCGCCGTCGCGCCGCAGTCTCTCGGATGGGCGGCTGGCGGTGATTTGAGGCGGAGCGACTGTAGTGTCTGAGCGCCTGTTTCATCCTGTTCTGTGGCGCCGCTGGCGTTCCTGTCTGAAGTGAGTCACGCAGCGATGCTCCGTCTCATTTCATTCCTTTATGTCGCCGTATGAAGAGCGCAGTTCACAAACTAACCTGACACATCCTCTGTTTCTGCAGCTGAACAACACACACACTTCCTGTTTCACGCTCTCTCGCTAAAAGCACACTTTCACAACTGAAGGAACTGAAGGCACTTTATAACACAGCCTTAAGATCTCCGTCCCGTGACTTTTGTCAGAATGTATTTTTTGTATTTTGACAGGTTGGGCTCGTGTCGGATTAGAGTAAAATTTGGAGCTGCAGCAGTGCAGAATGCAGCTGTATTCCTGCTCTCACTCCTTTAGAAGAGGTTAAAACTATCATTATTATTCTAGTCCTGTACAGCTCATATCACTGCATTATAAACCCAGCGCTCTTTTACTGACTGATATTTATCAGATTAAATTAAACATGTATTTATAATTTAGCTTTTGTAATGTTTTATTTGTGCTAATTGTTTAAAATTTTTGACTATTTTCTGCCAAGTTTTACTCGCCTTGAGGATTTCTATTGAACCATTTGCTAAAACGGTTTTGTGTTTGAGAGGAAATGTTACTGAAAATCCTACTTGTACTTGTGTGTGTGTGTGTGTGTATGGTGTATGGTGTGTGTGTGTATTGTGTGTGTGTATGGTGTGTGTGTGTGTGTGTGTGTAGGAGGTGAGCAGTGTGTGTGTGGATGGATGGGTGAAGTCTCCTCTGGGTCGGTTGATGGGTGATGGGGTGAGGCAGCAGCTGATGAGGGCGACGGGAGGCGGCGCTGGAGACCTGCTGCTGATCACCGCCGGAACTCCAGAGCGCGTGGTGAGTACTGACTGAACCAGACCACACACACTCATCACACACACACACACACACTCATCACACACTCATCACACCCACTCATCACACACACTCATCACACACACACACACACACTCATCACACACTCATCACACCCACTCATCACACACACTCATCACACACACACACACACACTCATCACACACTCATCACACCCACTCATCACACACACTCATCACACACACACACACACACTCATCACACACACACACTCATCACACACTCATCACACACACTCATCACACACACACACTCATCACACACACACACACTCATCACACACACTCATCACACACACTCATCACACACACACACACACTCATCACACACACTCATCACACACTCATCACACACACTCATCACACACACACACACACACACACACACTCATCACACACACACACACCCACTCATCACACACACTCATCACACACACACACACACATCACACACACTCATCACACACACACACACACACTCATCACACACTCATCACACACACTCATCACACACACACACTCATCACACACACACACTCATCACACACACACACTCATCACACACACACACACACACACACACACACACACACACACACTCATCACACACACACACACACACTCATATTGATATGCTTATTGACATCCTCTTGACTTCCACTAGCTGCCCATCATTTCAGTTCT
>NC_064415.1:59032500-59160000 GCF_023375975.1 Astyanax mexicanus | reverse complement strand
AGTCCTATCACGTCTCTGTGGCGTGGCCGAGCTCGGCCGGCGGAGACGACAAACAGGCCTGACCGCTCCGCTCCGGACTCCATCTCCAACTGTCTCTCAGCCGTTAATCCAGTTAGAGCCGTTAGGACCGTTAGGGCTGTTAAGTGTTTGTGAGGAGGGTAAGAGACTGTGTAGCGGTGGCTGTCCTCTCTCGGTGTTTGCCGCCGGTGATTGCTTCGGTGCGGTAGCCGAACCGTGACCCCATCTCAGAAAAGAATTACACAGCGTCCGAATGAGAGAGAGCGCGATAGCAACATCACTGAACCACCTCTCGCCGTATCCCTGACCCGCCACGCACGCTATTACCGACCCGCACACCGCCGGCGTCCAGAACACCGACCCAACTCCGGTTCTGAACAGCGCTGATCAGATCCATACTGAAGCTCACCTCAGCACCTACTCACTTCACAGTAATGTGTGCTGAAAAAATAAAGACTAAAAACTTCAAAATCAGTTTCTCTGATTTTGCTATTTATAGGTTTATATTTGAGTAAAATGAACATTGTTGTTTTATTCTATAAACTACAGACAACATTTCTCCCAAATTACAAATAAAAATATTCTCATTTAGAGCATTTATTTACAGAAAATGAGAAATGGCTGAAATAACAAAAAAGATGCAGAGCTTTCAGACCTCAAATAATGCAAAGAAAACAAGTTCATATTAATAAAGTTTTAAGAGTTCAGAAATAATCAATATTTGGTGGAATAATCCTGGTTTTTAATCACAGTTTTAATTTCATACATCTTGGCATCATGTTCTCCTCCACCAGTCTTACACACTGCTTTTGGATAACTTTATGCTGCTTTACTCCTGGTGTAAAAATTTAAGCAGTTCAGTTTGGTGGTTTGATGGTTTGTGATCATCCATCTTCCTCTTGATTATATTCCAGAGGTTTTTAATTTGGTCAGAGAAACTTAGCAGCTAAGTGCTCTCTCTTACTCTAATTCTTCTCTTCTCTGCTAAAACTGAGACTCAGTCCTTAATCATGACGTCTTCCTGTAGCAGTTTTTTTTTCTCCAGTTTTCACCATGCAGTTCCAGCAGTAATTTACTACAGACTAAGAGTTTGGAAATTCACATTATTACGTCCTTTTTTTAAGTCCATATTATTCCCCTTGTTTTTCAGTTTATTGCTAATTTTTTACCATTTTAGTTTTTTCTCTGGACCTGAGGAGCTTAAATGGCAAAAATAAACAAAAAAACTATAACTTCTATAACTTTTGACCGGTAGTGTATAAATATGGAATACCTGCTTCTGCCCTTTGCCAACTACAATTTATAAAAAGTATATAAATAATAAAACAATGATAAATGCTAAAAATACATTTTCTTTGTTTGTACATTTTTTTATTCTGTTACTGTCAGTGTTAAACACTGTGTGTTTTCTGTGTTTCTGCTTTTTGATATATCACTCATTAAACAGACGAGATATTAAAACAATAAAACTCTGTAATTTCTGCATGAATTTCTCTATTAGAACAGAATAGAATTATAATGCAGGAGTGATGCTCCAGTAGGGGGTAGCCTCGTTCCACCACAACACCTCTGATCTTCAGCCCTCCTGACTGGAGACGCAGCAGCAGCAGCACATCTCCCAGTATCTCCAGTACTGAACCCCCAGTCCCAGTACAGTACACCAGTACAGTGACAGTTAGAGTACAGTAGGGAGAAAAGTATGATTAAAATAGCACTGCTGAGGTTAATGTATGATTAGAACAGCACTGCTGAGGTAAATGCGTGATTAAAATAGCACTGCTGAGGTAAATGTGTGATTAGAACAGCACTGCTGAGGTAAATGCGTGACTAAAATAGCACTGCTGAGGTAAATGTGTGATTAGAACAGCACTGCCTAAAAGCCTAAGCTCATCTTAACGGCTTACAGCTCGTCTATAGATCGCTAAAACAGGGCTGTAGCTGCCACATATCACATTAAACAGTAACGTATATGAACATAAATATATAAATATATATTGGGCTGATTTGTATTTTAGTGAGGGTGTAAGGGGTTAATGTCAGGCGGCTCCTGGGTGAATAAAGGGTGAATAGAGCGCGTCTGACGGCAAGGCTCTGTGGTGGTGGCGTCGCTCCAGGACTCGCTGTGTTTAGAAAGGGAGTGAAAAGCTGCTGAATCTGTTGTTTTACTCGTGTTCAGAATCTCCCCGTCGTGTGTCTCTTGGCTCAGTGTCTCTCTTTACGCTGTATTTCCACCATATTTCTGCCGTATTTCCACCGCTCTCCTTATATTCCTGCTCTCAAACAGTCTGAAACACTCGCCGCCGGTGCTGCAGGAGCGCAACCAACAGGAAAGGTCAGGTAGAGGACTGCGGAACATCTCCCCGCCGCGAGAAGCACTCTGCACCGCGAGTTCCCGGCGAGTTCCCGGCGCGGTGGCTCTCGGGGCCGAGCAGGAAGAGTAATTATAATGGATTCCAGCTGAGAGTCTTTTTTTCCGTGGCTTAATTTGTCTCTGTGTAAATCTCTCTCGTTTTGTAATCTCTGGGGACAGGGGGAGCTGAGTGGACGTGGACGGCGGGGAGGACGTCGGTGTGAAGCTCGGAGACGAGCAGCAGGATAATGAGCTCTGGCTGACGGACGCTCTGCTCTCACCGCTAATCTAGAAGGAGATTTTGTCGGATGCTGCCAGTTTACAGCTCATCAATAAATAATTACTCTGAGAAAAATAAGGTGTGATGAATTTAAATGTGATTGAAATGTGAAGCAGCGGCTCCATAAAAACTAAATACTGTACAAAACATTAAACAGATATTAAACAACAAGAATCCAGAGAATCACTGTGTGTGAGGGACAGTACTGACTGGATGCTGGTGATCTTCAGGCCCTCCGGCGGCACTCTGTACTGCATTAATAACTTTAATAACTGTACTGATTCTATACTGACAATTCCATCCTGTACTGCATTTTTATTACATTTTATCCCCAGTTTACCAAGCCAGTTACCGGACCCCCTATCACTAGTGATGCTCCAACACCAGGAGGGTTAAAAAGACCAGCACACGCCTCCTCTGATACATGTGAAGTCAGACTCCGCCTCTTTTTTTTTTAAACTGCTGCTGATGCTGTAGCATTGCCGAGTAGCATCACAGCGCTAACACTCTGATACATTTCTGTTCTGATACATCAGCTCACAGACGCAGCCTTGTGCTGATCCACATCACCCTAGAAGTGATGAGGGGAAAGAACGCCAACTGTGCTCTCTCGGGACTCCGCCAGCTGATGCTCCAGCAAGCTGCATGACCGGGATGACCTGTACTGCATTTTATTTAAGTTCAAATAATTGTGTGAAAATGTAAAATAATTACTTCAGTAGAGATAACCTACATTTCTACTTAAGTAATGTAAGATAGTATTTGTATTACGTCACTCTTTTGGACACAAGTCAGATAAAAGCACTAGCTGGAATACAGCTTACCGTCTTATTTTAGTTCTGTTTATCTCAGGTGCGAGTTCATCTGCAGAGCTCAGGGTTAAAGTTCAACAAGCTTAAACTCAGAAAAAGCAGAAGCTTGTGAATAAAACATAATTAAAAATGTAAGAAGTGGAAAATAAAAATCCAACTATTATAAAATAAGTACAAACAGCAGTGAAGGACGTGTGGGAAGAAGACATGTTTATATAATTTAAAGAATCAAAGTCAACATATGACAAAGCGGCTCATCGCAGACGTCAAGGCCAGATGACAGCATGACAGATGCAGTTAGTTAATCTGTTGTTTGTTTGTTTGTTTTGTTGGTTTGATATGTTGGGAGTGTATTAGAGAGTGTTTAATGTGAGCACTGCCAGCGCACTGCCTGCCAAAAACAATTCCAGCAATTTCAGTGATTCATCTCATCTCATGACCCGCTGTTGGATACAGACTGTGAGTAATAATAAAGAAAACTTGAATATATGTAAATATAAAAAATGATGAGTTTCTTTGATTTTACCAAATTAAAATCTCTGGAATATAATCAAGAGGAAGATGGATGATCACAAACCATCAAACCACCAAACTGAACTGCTTGAATTTTTACACCAGGAGTAAAGCAGCATAAAGTTATCCAAAAGCAGTGTGTAAGACTGGTGGAGGAGAACATGATGCCAAGATGCATGAAAGAAAAAACTGTGATTAAAAACCACCAGGATTATTCCACCAAATATTGATTTCTAAACTCTTTATGAATATGAGCCTTTTATGATATACTCACCTCTAAACGGAGAAAGAGCTAGCACTTAGCGTGTTTGGCGGCTAATGCTAATATTGCTCCAGTCTTGGTGCTGGAGAAACTTTATTGAAACTCCTGTATAACTTTGTGCTTCAGTGATTTTTGGGAATATTAAAGGATTTTAGGTGCAGTTTATAGTGTGATTAAATGTGATGTAAAGTGCTTTAGTTTGGAGAGTAAAGACTGTGATTTTTGTATAATGGTGATAAATCAGCTCTAAAGTAAATATTTTACTGAATGCATACTTTTTAGATGTCTAATTAATCAGCGTACATTTATTCTGCAATTTAGCCAATCATATTCCTGCTTGTCTGTGAGTAGCTGATATTTTCTGTTCTGTAACCGACTTTTTAACACTTTCTCAGCTTTTCCTTCATTTCTAACACTCTCTCAGCTTCACGTTTATTCAGATCAGCCTTAAACGAGCAAAGAATCTTAAATCAAGAACTTTATATGTTTATATGAACTGCTGTCTGCAGACGAGGACAATTATCTACAAATCTTTGTAAAAGCAAAATTATCAGAAGATAAAAAGCAGAAGGTAATTTACTGCAGTAATAAATCTTTATTTAAAGTGAAATTAAGCGTGTTTTATATCTACAGGGAAATTTCATCATTAATTGTGTGTGCGTGTACGGTTTAGTCGTACTGTATACGGTACACTCACAGCTCCTGGTAAATAATAGAAAAAAAGGAATATTTTATATAAGAAGATATAACTACTGATAGTGATCCAGTTCTTCAGTGAATACTAATGAGATTCTGCTTTTTGTTGCAGGAGGTTTAGCTGATCTTGACCCGGCGGTGGTTAATGGGACGACCCTGCTGGATATTTTATGATCTGGGTGAAGCTGGAGGGTTTCTGAGGATTGTGGGACTAATTTTTTGGGACGGGAAAAGGCAGAAATGGCCTAAAATCAAACCCAACAACCAACCGCATCAAATCACGGCCTTTAATTGGTGGAAATGGAGGAAGAGAGTCGGGAAGATGCTCCGGCCAAAAATCTCATTTACACAATTTTCTCCTCGCTCAGCCGCGTCAATCAGCCGCGACGTGCCGCGTGAGAAGAAGTTCACTTCTTTAAAATTCAGAGCTGCTCACGAGAGGCCGCCACCTTCAACGAGAAAAAAATATCCTGCATAAGGAAACACCCCCCTGTCCCTGCCACCCCCCCCCCCCCCCATCAGTTCTGCAGCCGTTACCTGCAGGGAGAGACGGGCGTTCATTAAAAGCGGCCGTGTGAACCAATTACTGAAAACAGACTGAGTTCAGTGAAACACTGAAATACTGACGGCTGAGGAGCATTTCATTCTCCTCATAGCAAATCAGAGCAACAGCGTGAGAACTACAGGAGCTTTGTCCTGCTGAAAAGGTGTTTTTACACCTGTCGTTCATTTCTCTGCTCTGAATTAGTTAATTAGTTTGTTTACCTGAAGCTTTTCCTCAATTTAGCTTGATTTGAGTTGGGTTGGGTTGGGTTGGGTTGGGTTGAGTTGGGTTGAGTTGAGTTGGGTTGAGTTGAGTTGAGTTGAGTTGAGTTGGGTTGGGTTGGGTTGAGTTGAGTTGGGTTGAGTTGAGTTGGGTTGGGTTGAGTTGAGTTGAGTTGAGTTGGGTTGAGTTGGGTTGGGTTGGGTTGGGTTGAGTTGGGTTGAGTTGAGTTGGGTTGAGTTGAGTTGGGTTGAGTTGAGTTGGGTTGGGTTGGGTTGGGTTGAGTTGAGTTGGGTTGGGTTGAGTTGAGTTGAGTTGAGTTGGGTTGAGTTGGGTTGGGTTGGGTTGGGTTGAGTTGGGTTGAGTTGAGTTGGGTTGGGTTGAGTTGGGTTGGGTTGGGTTGGGTTGAGTTGAGTTGAGTTGGGTTGGGCTGGGTTGAGTTGGGTTGAGTTGAGTTGAGTTGGGTTGGGTTGAGTTGGGTTGGGTTGGGTTGGGTTGAGTTGGGTTGGGTTGGGTTGGGCTGGGTTGGTTTGGGTTGGGTTGGGTTGAGTTGAGTTGGGTTGGGTTGGGTTGGGTTGGGCTGGGTTGGGTTGGGTTGATCTCATCTTCATCCAACTGAAAGTTACTGATAAATATAATGTGTCTAAAATATAAATAATGCAAAACATATTATGATAATTCATGTCTTCATTAAGAACATCATGGGGGAGGTGGATACAGTAAGTGAACCCTTCTGTAAAGCTCAGTAGAGTAAAGAGTTAGTTAGTTTAGATGTGTAGATTAGAGTTTATTTGACTGGTAAACTTTTTGAGTCGAGCGTCTGCACTCGTACCGAGATGCTCAGCTGTTCAGGAACAGGAAGAGGCGGGGCTTTGATCAGAGTTCAAACATGCGATTTTGAGGAATTATTTACAGTATTGTTGGTTCAGATCGTCCGGTCTCTATTAAAACTCATTAGGAAAGGCTCGCTGCCCGGCTCCCCGGGGCTGTGAGGAGGTTGCGGTAATGATGGCGCAGAACCGCGTCGCCCATTAGAGCCGCCCTCACACAGCTGAGAGGCGTCAAGCGGCGATTCGGTACTTCAGTCGCATGAAGAGCCGTTCTGCTACATTACCCCCGAACTGCCGGGATCTTCTGGAGTTTGAATAATTGATGGTGCGTCGGCCTCCTGATGTCATTTCCTGTCGATACAGGCGCAGGTTTTGGCGCAGCATGTCGAGCGCCGCCCTGCACAGCACACTCCTGCTGAATTATTTGGAGGACAAATAAATAAATGAAATAAAGACATTAAGTGGAGATAATTTGGATCCGTGGCGATGCGCCGGGGGAGGAAAGGTAATATTGACCCGCGAGACTGAAGCTCCCAAAATAGATCCTCCATCAATAAAGCTAAACGCTGTGATTCATCAGCAGCATTATATTATATATTTAAATACAGGTATTCAGGTCTTACCAGAGCGAGAAATCATAACCTGCAGACGATCACAATCTAATCACAACTTAATCACAACTTCATCACAACTTCATCACATCTTAATTACAACTGAAACACAACATAAAGGCTGAAAGTCTTTCTGCTGTTCAGTAGAGATGAGTGTGTTATTGTCTCCTGTGTGAGAGTCTGTTTCAGTGAGTTGTTATTATAAGGAAAGAGAAATGTGATGCTCTTCACACGATTATAACCGCGGCCGTATTTCAGCCGCTGAACAGCCCGGTGTTCCTCCGACCCGCCGCGTCAAACAAACCCAACCAGCCGAGAAGCCGGTTGTTATTAGTGTGGATTAAAATACGGGCGAGTGAAAGGCCACAGCATATATCAATTTTCTTACGACCCCGTCTCCCTACACCCGAGACCTTTACAGAACAGCGGCGCTGCGGGGAGAGAGTAATTGTGATGGATTTTCTTTTAACCAAATTGATTTCCGTCACATTTATTGACCGATAGTCAACTTTTGTGTTGCTATAATTGCCGGCGACCCATTACATGTTCAATGCAAAACGCCGCTGACTGTATAACCGGGTTATTCCAGAGGAAATCAGCCTGTCACTCACTTATTTCAGTTCCAGAGAGTCCTGTGAACCATCCCATAATAACTCCAGTATTCTCTATACACAGTATCTGCAGATTGGGTGGTAGGGGTATAGGAGTGTTGATAGAGCGTCCAATAGAAACACATCCCACACATTAATGAACTCTGGCTTTTGTATTTTTGTAACTGTTTATCTTACTGTTTTTGGTAAATTGTAATAATTTGTGATGTTTTATTACCTGTAATTAGGTTTGGTATATTCCAGGGGAGGGGCTACCTGTGTATATATATAGGTTCTTCTTCCCTGGAGGTAGCGGAAGCTCAGCTACACCTGTGTAAAGGGATGTATGTGATTTGTGATTAGACTTAGATGACTATAACCTTTTATAGGTTCATTTTTTATTTTTTTTTTCTATTTGCATGCTTAGGAAAAACTTCTGCTGTTTTTAAATCAGGAGTTTCAGCCCTTTTACCCAACACTACCCATAAAGAGCATCCATCACTGCTATTTCTGTGTTAGTTTAGGTACATGTTTTATCCCAGTGGACGAGTATTGTCCTGCTGGAATGGAGCATCAGAGTGTTGAGTGTTCAGTAAAGGTAGAGACTTCACTAATGTAAAGTTCCTGTAATTTTTACCGTGGCACCTCGGTGTTGATCTTGGTGTTGATCTCTGTACTGATTTTTAAGCCTCTACAAATGGATTCATTTGTCGTTTCCACTAAAACAAAAGCGCGACTCGTCACAGAAGATGACCCGCCGTCATTCTGCTCATCTGCACTTTCTATTCTCTGTTTTAAAGATGAGTGTGCATCCCTCGTGTGTGCACTGTTCACTAGTGATTAATTATCCAGTAAAGACGTTATATTATAGAGCATTAATCATACAGATGCACAGAGTCACTCTGCAGCTCTACTGCGTTCTGTTCACGTTTTATTCACACGCATGACCATAAAGCGCAGTATCATACATTTAATATGTATGATACTCATGTTCTTTGATGATACCAAACATGTTTGATTTTAATAAGAACTCACAGCGTCGGTGTGATCTTAATCTGAGTGTATTTCTGTAGAGCCGCTGGATCTCACGCAATATTGATATGAGAAAGAGAACATACGTGAGGGAAACAGACATCCAGATCAGATCACATCACACCAGAAACATGTGAAACATTTATCCTCACGTCAGAAAGAGCCTCAGCACTTATTACTTTGATCTGAAGTCGAGGAAATTTCCATACGTAGTTCTCCAGAGATACTGCCTTGCAGGGCGGCCGGACGAAAAAAAGCAGCTCTGATATGAAATGAGTTTTTTAATGGTTTGAGCAGAAAAAGGTGGAAAAGAGGGAGATAAAAGAGAGGTGTGAGCGAAGAGAGAGAGAGAGGAGATGTGTCTCAAATTAACCACTTGTTCAGTGTGTAGTAACATAGTCCTTACATTCCAGTGTTTTCACTTTAAAACACCAGCTCTGTACGAATGTGAAGAGGCCAAAATACTGGAAACTAAAGGTCAAGTGCTTCCGGTCATAGATGCTGTCACTGTGACCAAGGATAAACAGTTTGAATCCCATTTTTTCCATCAGCAGCCGGAGTCCGAGAGAGAGAGAGAGAGAAAGAGAGAGAGAGTGTACAGTAGATCATGCTGCTTCTCCATCAGCAGCCGGAGTCTGAGAGAGAGAGAGAGAGAGAGAGAGAGAGAGTACAGTAGGTCATACTGTTTCTCCATCAGCAGCCAGAGTCCGAGAAAGAGAGAGAGAGTGTACAGTAGATCATGCTGCTTCTCCATCAGCAGCTGGAGTCTGAGAGAGTGGTGCTGGTTGGGACAGGCATCTGTTAGCTTATGTTTTAGAGCTGGAGATCCAGTGCTTTCCTCTTAGTGGCCATCTAAACAAAGTGTTGCTAAATACTTTATTCTACTTTCCAAATAGAAAAATAAATATCCTGGAGAAGCAGAGAAAGCACAGTTCAGGCTGTGACTTTGTGTTTTTATACTAAGTGCTAAACTAAATAAAAATAAAATGGGTGAAGAAGAGGTGGGCGGGTCTCCTGTAGTGCTAAATCATTTAATAGCATTTCAATCAGGAATCCTGACCAATCACACGTTCTGCTCGCCAGGACAGACGCCACGCTCCTGCGCGCCGCCGCCAGCTCTCAGCGGGGCACAGTTGTACTGCCAGGCTCTGATTCGCCGCCGTGAGAGTTAAAACCTCACAGCTCCTCCCATTTCAATTCAGTCAGTCAGCCGAGCCGGCGGCGGCTTTCTGCTGATCTCCATCGATTCCACCCCTCGTCCTGCGCAGCCGCGATTAATAAAACATCCGGATGTGCTTTCATCATCATTATCAGCTGCTGCCGCCATCGTTATCGTAAGAGACCGGATCCACGCACATGCGCTACTGAATATATGACGGCTGTGTGAGACGCTCTCGCGCCGCCGCCGTTCCGCCGCAAAACAAAAAAATAAATAAATTAGAAAGCGCGACTGTTGCCGGCGGCACTGTTGTTGTTTTCGGAATCCATCAATACTTCATTTCTGAGGTGAGATCAGGGGTAATGAATAGTTCATATTACTGCCGTTCAGTGACAGTGATTAACTAGAATTATTACTAGAGCCCCGCCACCGTATGCAAGGCTCTCCGTCACCAACAATGATGGATAGCAGGATCACCACGAGACTCGAAAGAAACCCCAGACATCCGTTATAGCAGGTTCAATGAGATTCCATCTGCCGAAAGCAGCCTCTTCTATTTTTCTTTAATAAGTGGACATTTCTCATATGCGCCCAGATTTCAGACGCTCTAATTCATTGAGATTTACAGCGTTCTGACAATCGGTTAAAGAAGAAGTGGTGAGTAATGGCCTGGGGGACAGTCTGGGATTCAGTTCGCGCCATAAATCCAGAACCAGCGTGGCAGCAGCTGATATTAGAGCTGCCGTCACACCCGCCACCATGCCTACAGCCGCCGCAGCCGCCGCCGACACAGCTCATACCTTCTCTGGGTTAACCTTGAGCTCAGAACCCTGTCGCCTACGTTACGGTCTCTCCTGCGCCGGTGATTCCTGAGACCGAATCCCAGTCGACGCTCTGTTTGGGTGGAGGCACTTCCGATACGCTGTATTAGTTCATATAGGGAGGTGACAGAGACTCGGCCGAGACTCTAACTGTGTGTTTCCGGGTCGCGGGCGGATGTCGCCTCAGGTCTCATCCTGTGTTTCATTTGCAGCTTCCTAAAATACTCCAAAACGCTTTATTACGCTCTGAGCTGAACAGTGCCGGGTGAAGGTGTGAACTGGCGGCTTCACTCCTGCCTCACGTATCTGCTGGCAGCTCTAAACGAAGCCAGCCGTCACACTCCGCAGCCGCCACCTACATCCACAGGTTATAGTGTAGTTAGCGGTGTGACGCTTAACTTCACATGAATCAGAATATGATTTGACTCAGAAGTGAGGAGCGACTGAAATCACGCCTTTACAAAGTTAACGACAGCATCTCACTATTTTATATATTTTAGAACATTTAACATTATTAAATTTCACTGTTTAAAACAAGAGCTGCTTTGTAGAATCATGAATTTTATCTCTTTGTTCACAAACTACCTTCATACATGCAGCTAAAGGAAGCACCATGTGTCTCATGTTTATTTCAACCTTTATTTGATTGCAGTATAAACTCAATATATTTCATGTCTTCTCTGCTCAACTGGTGCTACTACTGTGATAGTCGTGAAATTTCCTCACTACTAAACATTCCACAGATAACTGTCAGTGATATTATAACACACTTCATGCAGCTTCAGATTATCTCAAGATCAGTAGAGCTTAAAGAGATTCTTGATTTGGATTTCCGTGGCTGAGCAGCTCAATCCAAGAAGCACATTTGGTGAGTAGAAGAAATAGTTAAGGGAATAAAGTCACTATCGCATCTCACCAGAGATTAGATGATCAGAGGATTCTTTAGACGATTCTTTAGAGGATTGAATACTTTGGAGTTTTGAATATATTATTCACCTATTCCTGCATTAATTCCTGCAACACATTCTAATATATTTAGCAGCGTAAAGCGTTTAGCACTCTGTGATTCTGCCATTCCTGCTTTAAAAACAGACCACAACGTGATGAAGTGTTTCAGTCATTTAGTCCCATTCTTCCTTTAAACAGGGCTTAAGTTGTGAAACAGCAGGAGATTGTCATAATTTCATGTTTCATTTCTAAATTCTCCACACGTTACTCTCTAAACTGCCGTCGTCGCCGGTGTTTGGCCGTCTCCGCGGTGAGCGGCGTCCGGCCGCAGGATTAGCCTGACCTCACCTATTGATTAACGCTGCTTTTGCATAATTTCTCTCTCCATGGGCTGTAATTACAAGACGGTCTAATCCCCGTATCTAATCCTCCCGCCGCGTTCCCCCGGAGCTCTGACCTCTATCACAGATAAAGAGCCCACCTTCCTTCCCTTCACCACTAATACTCCTGAGCCCGGCCCGATAAACTCCCCGTCTAACAGCCTTTATTCAGACGCTGAACTCTCACCTCCACCTCACTTCATCTCCACGAGCAGGTGGAGCGCGAGAGGAGACGGAGCGAGGGAGTGATGGAGTCTCTACAGCGGGCAGCACTGTCTCACACCACGAGAGGAACACTGTGAGAGGAACACCGCGAGAGGAACACTGTGAGAGGAACTTTGCGAGAGCAACACTGCGAGAGGAACACTGTGAGAGGAACATCGCGAGAGGAACTTTACAAGAGAAACACCGCAAGAGGAATGCAGTGAGAGGAACTTTGCGAGATGAACTTTGCGAGAGGAACACTGCGAGAGGAACTATGCGAGAGACTCTTTGCAAGAGAAAAAATGCACGAGAAAGATTGCGAGAGGAACAGTGCGCAAGAAACACTGCGAGAGAAACACCGCAAGAGGAACTTTGCGAGAGGAACCAAGGAACCGAGAAGAAACTCACGCAACATTTTAGCTTTACCTTCAGCAACTTCAGCTATACATTTTATTTTAGATGTCCAAGAATGTTTAATTATTTAAACATAAAATTTATTTATAGATAAAAGTAAAGCCTCATGCTTTGTAACACTTGGCAATTAACGATTCCCCGATTTTCAGAACAAAAATAATAATGCCATATAAATTTAAGAAAGTAACTTTAATATCTTTAAAATAATTATATACGTGTTGCTGAAAAGGAGATAAAAAATTCACAAAATTTGCGACTCACACTGATTTGAGACTGTTGTTAATATCGTACTGTTCTGTAGATTTTAGAGTATTCAACGTTATACTCTCACATGTTCACTATTCACACTCTAGCTCCTCTACACTCACACAGCGTTCATGATGTAATTCTATAATTCTCTTAAATAATAAATGATACTTGTTTATTGGTGTCTTTTAAACTGACTAAAACAGTTGTTATTAATATGACAAACCCTTTATTAATAAGTCAATAAATGCCATACATAAATTTCAGACCAGTTCTATTGGGCAGCTTGTGTTGAAATTCTGTTAAAAATGAGGATAGAACTGATAAGACAGATTGTCGTCACTGAACACTGAGGAAGTTCTGGTGCAGTTTCTGATTGAGGTGAATAAATGATGGAATAAATGATATTGGGCTGAGCAGGACTGCTGCCCGGCCGCTGGTGAAGGTATTTGGTATAATGAGCTGAAATGGGATTTGGTGGTAAAATGGATATTAGAGATTTATTTCAGATTGTACTCGTTTCTGTATTCAGCCGGTGGCTTTTGCTCTTTGATAATAAATGCTCTCTTCCCTTTAGAAGGAGAGATGAGCTCCATTGAGGTGCCGCCTACAAAAAGCCGGCTATTGCCTTCAGATGGAGTGTTCCCTTTTAGCAGAGCTAAAAAGTTCAGTTCAGTCATCAAAGCGAGAGGCGGAGAGAGGAAGAGTCCTGTGATTCCCATCATCCCCTTCCTCCTGAGAGAGGAAGAAAGACGCGAGAGTAAAGCCTGTAATTCTGAATGTGAATGGCTGGAGTGGGTCGAGACTAATGAGGTGTACAATCGCTTTTACTGAACCACTCGTCATTCTGATCCTGTAAACCGACCACACAGCACTTATCCATATACAACCATGCAGCTACAACCGTGCAGCTACAACCATGCAGCTACAACCGTGCAGCTACAACCATGCAGCTACAACCATGCAGATACAACCGTGCAGCTACAACCATGCAGCTACAACCATGCAGCTACAACCGTGCAGCTACAGCCGTGCAGCTACAATCGTGCATCTACAACCATGCAGCTACAACCATGCAGCTACAATCGTGCATCTACAACCATGCAGATACAACCATGCAGATACAACCATGCAGCTACAACCGTGCAGCTACAACCATGCAGCTACAACCGTGCAGCTACAACCATGCAGCTACAATCGTGCAGATACAACCATGCAGCTACAATCATGCAGCTACAATCGTGCAGCTACAACCATGCAGCTACAACCGTGCAGCTACAACCATGCAGCTACAATCGTGCAGATACAACCATGCAGCTACAACCGTGCAGCTACAACCATGCAGCTACAATCGTGCAGATACAACCATGCAGCTACAACCATGCAGCTACAACCGTGCAGATACAACCGTGCAGCTACAACCGTGCAGCTACAACCATGCAGCTACAACCGTGCAGCTACAACCGTGCAGCTACAACCGTGCAGCTACAACCGTGCAGATACAACCATGCAGCTACAACCATGCCATGTCATTTGCTAATTCTTTTAATTCATCATGGGTGTGGTTAATCATGTTTTAGTTGATGATGAAATCTAAAAGAAGACTTAATACACCTAATACCTACAATTACTGTTCAAAGCAACCCATATACCAAAAAAACATCCAATAATTACAATTACAAATAAAGGATAATAACTTTAATCAAGTTTTAAGGACTTTACACCAATTTATTTTTTAAAGCAGCTAATTTCCTCCAATTATTCCAATTATTTAGGAGAGTTCAGCTTATCTACAGTAAACCACTGAACAGATATTTCTCTCAGATACTGATTGTCTTCAGTTCTCAGTAGAATTGCAGTTTATTGCGTTGCACATTTTTTCTCTTTGTCATAACGTGTAAAATCTCCAGTGTGGATGTTGTAGATGATGCTGTACGGTATGGTTCTGTGTGGAGCTGCAGTGGTCATTTCTGTTACAGTAATGGCAGTTTTTTACAGGGTGCTGTACTGTTTCCTGCAGATTAGTTTATTATAGCTTTCCATCCGGCAGCGTGCAATTCAGCCGCATTATAAACCCCAACCACAACCCCACCAATTCCACCGGCTCCGCTCTACACCCACTGACCCGCTGTCAGATACAGCCCGCACTACGCTGCACCTTCAGCTTTTCTCATGATAAATTGACCTAAATGGGAATGTGACAAGATAGTTGCAGGTTATGGGATGGCCTGTACCCTGAAATGCACTTTTATTAGACAGCTGCTTTCTGTTTCACACGCACCAGAATAATACCAACCAATCAGTGTCCTGCTGATTTCTGAGCGAGCTCAGTGTTTGTTGAATTTACTGTAATGTTTTCTGCTCTGTGTTTTAAACACTGCTGTAATAGTAGCATTCTGAAGGGTTACGTTCCCCTATATTAATGCCTAAAGGAGAGGTATAGGTTGTAAGATTGTACATCAGTCAATCAATCAATCAATCAATCAATAAATCAATAAATCAATTGAGGGCAGCCCTCATTTTCAGTGTAGCTGAGCATTTACAAAAACAAGGACTGACATTACAAAGACTACATTAAACTACATTTAATCATTTTAAAATAACAATAATAATAATGATAAAATGATTTTATTGATAAGACGCTACCGGACGAGGTTCTGCAGACGCTACTTGAGCTTAGCCTGCTAAGAGACCCCGGCCGCCAGCCCGCGGTGTTTCCTGACGCCGGAGCCCAGCGGAAGTGCCATCACAAGCGGTGCGAGCGGAAGCGCGGAAAGAGAGCCGGGATCCGCGCGAGGCTAAAGGCTAGTCCTAGCCGGCCGGCTATACCATCGCTCTTTCTTGCAAACGTCTGTTCCCTTGACAATAAACTGGACTACATCCGACTCCAGCGAACAACCCAGCGTGAGTTCAGAGACTGCTGTGCTTTGGTTTTTGTGGAATCGTGGCTGAACGACAACATTCCGGACAGCACCATTCAGCATAGTCGGGCTAACCGCGTTCAGAGCGGATAGGAGCGCGGCTCTATCCGGGAAGACCCGCGGTGGAGGCGTGTGTGTTTACATCAACACGGAATGGTGTAACAACGCTGTGACTGTCGCCAAACACTGCTCTCCGCTGGTGGAGTTCCTGATAGTCAAGTGCAGACCTTTTTATTTAGTACGGGAGTTCTCCGCCGTGCTAATAGCTGCTGTCTACATCCCACCCAGCGCTAGCATTGGTGCTAATGCTAAAGAGGCTCTGTGTGAATTCTATCGGTTTATCAGCGATCTGCAAAACAAACACCCAGACGGACTGTTTATTATCGCCGGAGATTTCAACCACGCAAATCTCAAGTCAGTGCTCCCTAAATTCCATCAACATGTGAACTTTGCAACGAGAGGAGCGAGCGCGCTGGATCTACTCTTAAAGAGAATGATGAGCTCTTAAAGAGACGCTCTGATTGGTTCATTTCACGTTACACCCAACCACACTCAAGATTAATTAGGAGAATCAGAATTAGTACATGCCTTTTGCTTTGCATTTCAAGATGTGCAAGGTGTACTTTTCCTGTTGTTACGATAGCAAAGACACAGTGACACGCTGTGAACAGTTATTTGATGAAAAGTGAAATTAGATTGTGCTTAAATACAGTAAGTGCTCGGTGCAGTTCACTGGTTAACCACTACGCTCTCCGTTCCTTTACAACACAAGACCCTCCCTCTCTGTTTTTTCTGATTCGCTGTAGGTTTTAATTGAAGCTTCAATAAGCTTTGTGTTAATTGTTTAAATCAGAGATTTTGTGTTTTATAGAGTTTTGGGTCTTCAGCAGGGCAGCCAGCTCTTCTGCGTTATCTGTGAGACTCACGCAGCTCTAATCTCACGCTCACGGCACACGCGCCGTTCCTCATGCATTTTTAACATCAACTTATTCCCTCCGAAACAACCTGAGGACCGTCTGACTGCAGCTCTGCGTTCCCTGATTAAACTCAGACTGACCTCCACAGCGTCCTTCTGTTAAACACCACTGACTCACTGCTTAAAATCATATCATATAAAAACATTACATTCATTTATCAAATTTATACAAACACTTATCATCTGATAAAATCACTCTGCTGATATAATGAGCTGCTCATGCTCTTATTGCTTATTGTTTCCCAGCATGCAGTTCAGTCTTTATTTACGGTTTAATCAGCAGCATATTAAGGTTAAGTCAACGCTGAATTATGTTTGGATTTTGAAAGACGAGTTAACATTGATTGATTGAAAATCCTGAGCAGAGTCACGGTTTGTTAGTTTCACACTCGGACTGATTGTCCTTTAAAATTAGAAGGGATTTGATGTGAATGAGCCTTTAGTGTGCTGATATCAAACATGATAAATTCACTACAATAAAGGAGTTTTCTCTGATTTTGCTATTTATAGGTTTATGTTTGAGTAAAATGAACATTGTTGTTTTATTCTATAAACTACAGACAACATTTCTCCCAAATTACAAATAAAAATATTCTCATTTAGAGCATTTATTTACAGAAAATGAGAAATGACTGAAATAACAAAAAAGATGCAGAGCTTTCAGACCTCAAATAATACAAAGAAAACAAGAAGTTTTCACATTTATAAAGTTTTAAGAGTTCAGAAATAATCAATATTTGGTGGAATAACCCTGGTTTTTAATCACAGTTTTTTTCATGCATCTTGGCATCATGTTCTCCTCCACCAGTCTTACACACTGCTTTTGTATAACTTTTTTTTTTTTTCGGAGCTGTATATATATTTATAGTTATATGAATCTAAGCTTGACGTTTTGTTCTTTATCAATTTCTGTTACAGATCTGCTGCGTTAGACTTTAGTAATCCCCAGATAAGAGTTTTGGTTACAGCACTCTATAGCTAACTCTACAATGAAATGTGAGAATTCATGATGCATTGAGTAAATTCTGAAAGAATTATTTTTTAAATTGAATCACATCGTTCTTTATTCAAGGTCATCTGTGTCTGTGGCTCTGCTGGAGATTTGTACAGTTGTGTCTCTACAGAAAATCCAACAGTGTAATTTCAATGAAAAGATTTTATTCTCTGGTGCACAATAGTTAAATGAATAGTGAGCGTAAAGGTTTCAGACGCAGGTCGTGTTTCAGTTTGAGCTCTTCACTTCACTTCAGTCCGTTCGGCTCTTGTTAAGGTATTTTCTTTTATCTCTTTTCGTTCTTTTTAACTCGACGCTTCTCACCAATCAACTTTACTCAGACTTTTAGTTGAAGCTTATTGAAGGAGCTCTAACAGCGCTGCTGCGCCGCTACGCTAAATCCCCAGGCTAAATCCTCCGCGCTAAACGACTGAACTCTCATTAACTTTCATCTGAGACTATCACAAGCCCGGCCTTCTGCTCCAGCCCCATGCAGCCGGACCCGCGTCCCCACTGGCAGGAAATAAAGCGCTTTCGCGTGGATGAGAAACAGAGAGAGAGAGAGAGAGAGAGAGAGAGAGAGAGGGAGTACAGTACAAAGACAAGCCGTCATTAAATTCATTAGCCAGCCTCGTCTGTTTCAGGCCAAAATCAGCTTCAGAGCCGGTTTCTCATCTCCGATTCCCCCCAACCCAACAACCCCTGTCTCTATCGCGTCTGCGGCGAGAAGAAGGGAAAGAGCGACTCTCGCGCGCTGTCGCATATCAAACAGCAGCGCGACAGTTTTAACCGGAGCGGATTCAGGCCGGCGGGGAGACGAATATTTAGAGATCTGATTGGGTTCTTGACTTTGGGGAGAGCAGAGTACGAGCCACTGTTCACATCGTTGTTTTTAGAGGGAGTATGAATGTGTGTGTGTGTAAGTGTGTGTGTGTGTGTGAGATGCAGTCATCCATCACAGCGGTTCTCTGTTATTGAGGTCTGGCGAGTGGAGTGATGGAGTAAAGAGACGAGAGCTCGGGGAGAAATTACTCACGTCACGAAAGAGAAACAAAGGTATATCACAATCCACCATAAGCCCCGCCCCCTCCTCCCTCCATCTCTCTTTCTCCCTTTCTCCCTCCCTCCATCTCTCTCTCCCTCTTTTTTCTCTGTTTCTCTCTGTTTCTCTCTCTGTTTCTGTGTCTGTTTCTGTCTGTCTCTCTGTTTGTCTCTTTATCTCTCTCTCACTCTTTACCTCTCTTTCACTTTCCCTCCCTCTATCTCTATCTCTTTTTCTCTCCCTCTCTCTCTCTCTCAGGTATAAACAGAGTGAATGTGTTACTCCTCCGTGTATAAAGTCAGTAAACACCTCCGGTCCACAGCGCTTCATCACCTGCTTTACTTTTACAGATTTATATTATAATACAGTTTATTCATTAAAACATCATTAAAAACTATAATCTCACACAAACAGATTAAAACAGATCATTAAAAGTTCTGTTCTGTATCAGTGAGATTAATCACTGTTAGAGTTAATCTCAGTATATACTGTAAATCAGGACAGTCTATATCTGGAATCTTTTTATCGTACAGGTTTTTGGGTGTGAATAACGTCTGTAGAGAGTGTGACTCAAGTATGGAGCCTCCTGATTGGTCCGTGTTCGTGCTCATTAGACCTAACGAGGACGTAACGAGGCTGATAGTTGACAGGTAATAAGGATAATTACAGAAAGTGTATCACTGTGTACTGAAATACTACTGTATATATATATATATATATATATATATATATATATGTTCTGTATATATGTAGATATACTTTCTTTGCTTTGATAAGTGGACATATCTCTTTAACATGTAATCAACACCTTACACTCCTGCCCGCCGTGACCTTGATGAGATGTTCTGCATACGAGGAGAACATCTGCTTTATTCCAATTAAACTCTGATTAAAGTTGAGTTCATCTTTTCATAGCAGAATCATGTAAGTAGACTTTACACTGAGAAATCTACTTTATAAATAAACAGTATAACTGTGCCGAGCCTGAGCTGTGCTGGAGATGTTACTGCAGCACCATCACAGATATTATTTCCCTAAATATTAGAATAAATGTATATTTATTTATTTCCTTCTGGATAGAATTACAATCCCACTCTTCCTTCATCTCCTGGGTTCAGGTATTATTTTAATAAGTGTATTATCTTTATTTCTGAACAGATAAATACTTTATAGTTCAAAACTGACAGGTTTTCCTGGGTGGTCCTGATGTTCTGGATGTTCTGTGGTGTGTTTTAGTAGGAGCTGTTCTGAGTTCTACTGTAATTGTGGTGTAGTTGTGGTGTAATTGTGGTGTAGTTATGGCGTAATTATGGTGTAGTTATGGTGTAATTATGGTGTAATAATGGTGTAATAATGGTGTTATTATGGTATAATTGTGGTGTAATTGTGGTGTAATTATGGTGTAATTATGGTGTAGTTATGGTGTAATTATGGTGTAGTTATGGTGTAGTTATGGTGTAATTATGGTGTAGTTATGGTGTAATTATGGTGTAGTTATGGTGTAATTATGGTGTAATTATGGTGTAGTTATGGTGTAATTATGGTGTAATTATGGTGTAATAATGGTGTAATAATGGTGTTATTATGGTATAATTATGGTGTAATTGTGGTGTAATTATGGTGTAATTATGGTGTAGTTATGGTGTAATTATGGTGTAGTTATGGTGTAGTTATGGTGTAATTATGGTGTAGTTATGGTGTAGTTATGGTGTAATTATGGTGTAATTATGGTGTAATAATGGTGTTATTATGGTATAATTATGGTGTAATTGTGGTGTAATTATGGTGTAATTATGGTGTAGTTATGGTGTAATTATGGTGTAGTTATGGTGTAGTTATGGTGTAATTATGGTGTAATTATGGTGTAATAATGGTGTTATTATGGTATAATTATGGTGTAATTGCGGTGTAATTATGGTGTAATTATGGTGTAATAATGGTGTAATTATGGTGTAATAATGGTGTTATTATGGTGTAATAATGGTGTAATAATGGTGTAATTATGGTGTAATAATGGTGTTATTATGGTGTAATAATGGTGTAATAATGGTGTAATTATGGAGTATAGTGGTATATGTGTGAGGAGCTCAGTGAGTACTGTATGAATGTAACTGGAGGAAATCCACTGATCATCATGAAACATGAATTCAGCTCTGAAACGTGACCCACATTCTCTCAGCCGCGTTTCCTCACCAAAACCCGCGTTTCTGTTCAGGAGGAAAAAATACAGGATCAGATCAGAAATACGGGACACGGGACTCAGAGCTACAACACGTCACCTACAATGATTTATTCAGATTTATTAAATAAAATCAGAACCGAGCTGAAGAATAAAGTGTAGAGATTCCAGATTTCTCCTGGATGCTCCTCAGACAGCATGTGTTTATTATGTTCAGTTCCGTCAGCAGCTCACCTGATTTACCACATTTACCAATTTATCAATTTACCAAACCAGGTGTTGATTAATATGATGAGAACTAGAAAAAATAACTCTAAATAACTATTAAACTCAGATGAGGAGGAAAACAGTATTAAAATTGATTAAAATTGATTTTAAACTTCTGTATATGTATTTTATATGTATTTTTTCCTGCATGCAGTGCTTTGAATAATCCACCAATCTAAGCAGATAAGTTGTATTTTATATTAAATAAAGCAGCTGTAGTTCTTCAAACCTTATTCTAATTTCTTATAAAAAGGATTAAAACAGGTTTTGTGGATTTTCTTCTTCTTATTATTATTTTATTCTGTGCTCATTGTTATTCTTCTCCTATCACTATCAAACTTGCGGATCAATACCTGAATAGTGCGCTTGTGTTTTTGGAACTGATTGTTTGTATGTTCCCACAGGAATTAAATTCAGAAAGATCTAACAAATCAAAGCTAACTGTACAGAAATAAACCGGTATCCAGAGCCGAGACCTGATCCGCTCTGAGCTTCCTGTACGCTCACTAATTCACTAATCACCGCCAACAACACCACACCTACCACCTATCAACACCCAAACAACAGATTTACAGAGATACAGGACACACCTACAGAATATCATAGCAAACAACATAAAAACACTTCATAAATATAAAACTAGTTCTGTTAATGTTAACGCATTAACCCTTTTAGATCTGAGTTTAAATGCAAACAAGATTCATCAAATACATCAATAAAATAATGAATGAAAAATTTAAAAATAATTAAACATTGTTATTTTTGTCCTGTATTACTTTTATTTAACTTCTTTTATGTCACAAATCATCCCTATAGAGTAAAACTATATATACTTTGTCTCATAGACTCGGATGTTATATTTTAGTGTGCAGATTAAAACTCTTACAAAATATGGATAAATTAACTCATAATTAACTTTCATTTTCACTCACTCACTAAACCCTCCTTCTCTCTTTCTCTCTCTTTCTCTCACTATACATGCAAATGTGAATTATTTCTACCAATATGACCCACCAAGATAATAATCAATTAAATTCTGTTGGCTAATTCATTCTGGGTGCAGCTATTTATTATTATTATTATTATTATTATTATTATTATTATTATTATTATTATTATTATTATTATTATTATTATTATTATTATTATTATGTATGAAGCTGTTGCAGTAGTAGTAGTGTTGTAGTAGTGTGAGGAGTATCTCTCTCTCTCTTTGCTGTATCGGTGTGTCTCTCTCTCAGATGATGTGATACCTGGTGTCTCAGTGATCAGACGCTCCTGGCTCTGGATTGGCTGGATTGGGTCTGTATTGGTGTGATTTGTGTCTCTGCAGCTCTCCGGCTGTAATCTGATGTTCCTGACGTTCCTGCAGTCCTGTTGTCCTCCAATTACTCCTGGACCAGGTTCCATTAGAGTCTGTCTCCCGGCATCCTTCAGCCAATCACGGCTGGATAATTTGAACCCGTGCTCCGAATGATTATGGGCATTACTGCTGGATTTAAACCTTGTTTAGGCCCCGGTTATCGATTTTCATTTAGTCCGCAGTAGAGAGCGGGACGCCGCGCCGGGCCGCGGGAGGAAAATGGTGAGTCAAATTTAATACACATGGCAGCAGGTAAAAATGACCTTTATTAGGAGCCGGTGAGCAGGACCGGGGGGAGATCCGTCCGTGCTATGTTAAACAGAGAGCTCACGTGGAGCCGGGGAGAATAAATTAGAACAGGGGGAAATCATTTATAGCAGCGCTGCAGCCGGAGTAAAACCGACACCATTAATAACAGAGCTGCTTACACTCCACTCCAACCTCCTGCATTTAAATAGAGGTGAGCTACTGAAACAGAGGCCTGCAGACCCAGTCCTCTACACTCTCTCCATTCCCTCTCTCTCTCTCTCGCTCTCTCTCGCTCTCGCGCCCCGGTGGTTACAGAATGCACCGCAGTACCCTTCCCTTCATTATCCCTCCAGCTGTGTATCACCGCGGGTCGGCCGCAGGGTTCAGGGGAATACGGGTGCCGGTCGGTAATGCACCGGCGGAGCGACCCCGTGCCCTGCCCGGCTGCACTGCAGAATCCTGGGTGGGAATTTGGGGGTTTTGTTAGCGATGCTCTCGCTGCCTCTGTTGGGAAAGTAATCTGGAATAATCTCTCCTGCACTGAAACAAACCATCACTAAACCACAGAGAGAGTTCCTCACTAAATACAGCTTTCTCTCAGCGGCTGCGTAAAAACTAAAAACAGGATAAACTAAATTAAATTAGAAACCTACTGCACAACATGGGGCGTGTACGTTCTAGAGGAGGTGTGGCTAAAACTCTAAACATTAACGGTGGGAGCAGAAGGAAGTGTAAGAAAGGGAGGAATGAGATTTATAAACTGTGTGCATCACTGTGATCAGAGCAGTGGCCTGGAAACACAGGACAGACAAGTGCAGAAACCAAACACTCAATTTATTAAACAAGGGGTTAAGCTTTTAAGAATAGTCTAGGACAGGAAGGGTCAGTAATGGAATTGCAGCATAAACAAAAAAACATACCAGAGTGAGCAGGCAAAGAGATCATACACAAAAAAATCCAGAACAAAGCAAAAAGGGCAAAGCAAGAGAACGGTCAAAATATAAAAATTAAGTTGGCAACGAGAAAACAAACAAACAAACAAAAGAGGTCTAGGCATAAAGTATATACTAAGAAGCAAAAAGTGTTGGTAACAAACTGTTAAAACACAAACTAAACTCGAGGTAACAGAGCTCTAAAAATAGATTCGATGGAGTGAAAGCAGGGGCTATTTATACTCAAGAGTCCAGGTGTGAGTTATCTCAGAAGCAAGGTGAGCCGGAACACTGAGGTTGAGCGAAGGTGTATCCTGGGAAATGGAGTCTTTATCTGGAGCACGTTTATCTAGAGTTCATGGCAGGCAGATAGACAGAGGCGGGACTGACATATAATGTGATGTACATTTTTTAATAAGTATTTACAGCCATGTTTATAATGCTTTATGAATGTGTTATAACGTGTTATGAGTATGTTTATAAAGTCTAACAGACACGACATTCATAGAAAGTGTCACAATAAATTCTCTCTGTGTGGAACTGTGTGGGTTAAACAGCAGCTTTTAAAAATGTCTTGTTACGTTAAAAACAAACTGTTTGGGGTTGAGGGCATATCCATATTTAATGCTGGTCTCTCTCACGGATACGGCGGCTTCACCGCGGCTCACCGGCCCACTCAGGAACGCTCCGCCATCACCGATCCCCCGGCGCAGCATCTGGAACCGCTCCATATGTTTACGCTGAGATGCTTTCATGTTTAATCAGGAGATTTGACCTTGCTCTGTGTTGGAGTGAATTAAAAATCAATGAGGACGAGGAGAACCGGTGGGAGAAGAGCGTTACATCAGACCCAGACAGAGCCGACAAAAAGCTTTCTCACCCCCACGACCTGCAACCGCCGGCAGCGCCGCGCATTCTCACGCTAAACCAAACAAACGCACCAGAAACCCTCGCCTTCTCATTTCAAACAGATAAATAAATTAATAAATCACCTCTCATAACGCAGGATACTGAGAAACCATCTAATATTCATACGCCTGCAGATTATACACCTTATTTTCTTATCGCTCAAACTTTTCTCTTTCTCTCTGTGTCTGCAGGCCTTCTTTAACTCTGAATTCTGCATCCCTCACCTGATCCGCTCTCTGCAGTATTAATATATTATAGCACAGGTACAGCGGCAGGATCAGGGTTATCACAACGGACAGCTCTAGTATAGATGAGTTAACACAGCAAACACTGTATAAAAACCACATTTACCACACAGAAAATACTTCTGTAGAAGTTAAAGTATCAACTGTAAATACTCTTTAAATACAGGTGTAAAAATACTGGTTTCAAAACTACTTAAAGTATAAAAGTAAAAGTGTCCTATAGTGCACTACCCCCACAAATACTTACAAATACTTTTTAACGTAATTAAGTATTTGTACTTGTACTATTACCTGTCACCTCATGGCAAGGCACTCTCTAAGGATGTAAGAAACAGAATTGTAGCTCTTCACAAAGATGGTCTGTCTACATTAGATTGCTAGTGTGTAGTATATTTATCTATCCTGCCGACTACGCCAAATTGTTGTATAATGTGCTGTTGGCCAAATCTTTAACTGTATTTACAAAGCCAGGCCACTGCCACTATAACTGGGAGATTGCTGGTTCGAATCCCGGTCATGCAGCTTGCCATCAGCTGCCGGAGCCCCGTGAGCACAATTGTCCATGCTCCAATGCACCCGAGCCCATGATTTGCACCTGAGTTTTCCCATTATCTGATGACCCAAGTTCATGTAATTTATTAAGTCATCTGATTACTGACAATCTTGACTGATGATGTTTTGCATTAATCAGATTATGAAGTGCATATGAAGCACACTCAATAAAATAAGGCGTAGTAAAATAGTGAGACTTATGGATTTATTTAAAACTATACTACTTTTAACCGTTCTGGTGTTTTTCAGAGTGCCGACGGTTTGTTTGACATTATTTTTCTTCCCTTTTCTAATGGATTAAACTAAATTCCAGAAGGCATTTGTATGAGAGAGGGTAGAGGAGCTGCCAGGCTCTGATCAGTGAGGGTATAATTGATTTTTTTCCCCCTCTCTCTCTCTCTCTCTCTCTCTCTCTCTCTCTCTCATCAAAGCACATTCTGCAGCGTTCACACATAAACATTCCCTTTTAAATCCATCTGCATCGCGCAACGCCGCCCTCGTCTCTCTGCCCGCGATCGTTCTGCGGGAGATCCCTTTAGCCTCATTAACTCAAAACCTATCCAAACAAACAGCCGTGTGCCACTTGTTTGATGATTTGAGCCCCGTTTCTGTTTCATTTGCTGATCTGAGAAGAAGAGCGGAGGAGAAAATCGCCAAAAACCACACGGACGCGTTTGTCTCGCAGCGGCTGCTATTCTCCGTGCTTTGTGGGCACACTATTATTGTAAGCCAGAGTTTACAGGCTGGAAATGGAGAGAGCTTATGGCTCTATTCAGACTCTGCATAATGTGCTTTTTCTTGGAAGGCAGTTCAGCACTGGGATATAGACACACCATTATAAACACTAGAAATATCTCAGTGCTCACTTAGAAAATGAACACCCTGAGAACATTCGCTTATTATCCCGCGATGCTGCGATATTCTCCATGTCGTTTATTTTATTACCAGCGTTTTCAGACAGTAGATATTATCAGAGTACTGAGACTTGTGTCCCTCAAAAAAAAAAAAAAAACGTTATAGAAAAATTACTACCGTATTTTTCGTACTATAAGCTGCACTTAAAATCTTAAAATTTCCCCAAAATCAACTTATTATCAGAGCTCCTTATAATCCAGTGCTCCTTATGTATGAATTCTATCAGTCAGGTATTAAGGAGCAGTAAAGCCACTCCGCTGAAGTACAGAGTTATACAGGAGATTCAGTTTAGTTCTCCAGCACCCAGACTGGAGCAGTATTAGCATTAGCATTTGCCGCTAGCCACTAACTATTTCCCTGTTCAGAGGTGAGTACTATCTGCCTGTAGCCTGCTGCTAACCCTGGCTATCACTGCTGAATTAGTGATTAGCTGCTAATGCTAATGCTCCAGCCTTAGTGCTGGAGAAATTTGGGAATCTAAGTTTACTGTAAATAAACGGAAGCGCTTTACTCACCTAAATAAACATTTTCAAAATAAGAGAAATCTGTGTAGATTAACATCCAGCACTCGTTTAACTTTTTTTAATTACAGTTTTTGTCTTAGTTTAGCTTTATTTAACTTTAAGTTAGCTACCTAAGCAAGACCTGCTGAATTAGAAGTTCCTTATAGTGTCTATTAAAACGAGCCTTATAATCCTGTGCTCATTATAGTGTGAAGAATAAGTTTTTATTATATTTATAAGATTTCAGACCACACTAACATCATATTTTCTGTAATGCCTGGACAGTTTTAGAGAACATTTGTGTTTTTTTGATGGAAACATGGTTGATCTGGAGCTGCAGTTGCGTTAAATTGCTCATTCGTCCTGCAGAGACTTGGGAGAAGCTGATTGGCCGTTGCCCCGGTTTGATCCTGCAGTTATTAACAGAGTCGCCGCCGTAATGAAAAAGAAGACATTAATATTCTGTAAAGTTTCGTGACTCAGAGGGATCAGGTATTCTTAATTGCTTTTTCATATCTGATTAGATTCTCCACATTGATTGACTTTGTCTCCTCATTTATTTGTGGCTGATGAGAGAAATTAGTCTGTAACAGTGTTCTTCAATTATTCATCCAGCTCTGAACCCGGCTGAGGATAATCCATCCTGCTCTGAAGATTCACGTCTAGTTATTGTCTTATTTAGTTACTGTACGTTATAATGTCTTAATAGGGTTTATTAACCACTTACTTCCAAATACCACAGTGTAGAAAAGCTGGTGCTGTCCAGCGGATCAGGAGATTTGAATCCCAGTCATGCAGCTTGCCATCAGCTGCATGAGTCCTGAGAGAGCACAACAGTTGTCCTTGCTCTCTTTCTGGGTGGGTACAGTACAGTAGATGGTGCTCTCTCTCTTTCCCCTCATCACTCCTAGGGTGCGTCTGTGAGCTGATGTATCAGAACCGAGTCGCTGCACTTTCCTCCGAGCATTAGCACTGCTGTGATGCTACTCGGTAATGCTACAGCTTTAGCAGCAGTTCAAAAAGAGCTGAGAAGCGTTTGTCTGTTGGACAAGTCCAGGTAGCTGCACTGTTAAAATAGCAATCCGCCAAATTCAGAGCTCACCTGGTTCTACTCTTAAAGGGAATGATTAGCTCTTAAAGAGACACACTGATTTGTTTATTATTTATGATACGCCCAAAATTAACTAACACACCCATGGATAATTAAGAGAATTATAATTAGTACATGCCTTTTGTGTTTTAATCAGGGCAAGGTGTACTTTTCCTGTTGTTACGATAGCAAAGACACACTGTCATGCCCTGACATGCCCTAAATCAAGCTGCACTTTGCACGGTTGAAGGCTCTCTGACTCACTGTGATTCTAAGAGTTTCCATTAAAATGTAAAATGTGAAATGTAATGTATGCAGCCCGTATGAAGTATGGAATTGATCAGAGAGTGTTTGGCAGTATGATAATTCTCCTCCTCGCTCTGCAGCTAATTCAGTCTGTCTGATCGAGTCCTGATAACCCGAGTCGTTATTCCTGCAGTTTGTCTGAGAAATCATTTTCAGTGAAATGGAAAATGTGGAGCGTTAGTATCCGAGAAGCAGCTCATTTGAAGGAGAACATTAGGCAGATGGTGATCTTGGCAAGTGTTCACCTGGCCCTAACATAACACTCTAGCTATTGATTAACACAGCACGTGTATTTCCGTGTTCAATAATCCCCCCAGCCTGGCAGCAGTGCAGCAGCAGCGGCGCAGCAGCGGTGGAGTAATGGTCCACAGTGATAAAATAGAGCTATTTGATTTGGCGGTGGAGCACATTATGGAGTTGAAGGAGATGTCTGCAGTTACCATGATGGGGAATGGCGAGTCGCTGTCAGGACATGAATTACAGGTGCGGCGTCCTGCGCTACTCACCTGCAGCTTCAGAGGATTTACCTGCACTGCAGGACGGCCATGTCCTGCTCTTATTAAACAGGACAGTCTGGATCTCAATCAACGTTACAACATCATAAACCCAGCTAGAGCTTTACTGTGAAATAACAAGAACATTTCCAGATGATCTCCAGCATCACCACCAGGATATATTTTATTATTTATGACCCTTTAAAGAAACGTTGCTGCCCCTGCGAGACTGAGGTTACTGGGCAGCTTCTTACTGGAGGTTTTCCTGGTCTAGCATGAGCCATTTGGGTACAATAAGCACAAATGCTTAGAAATTACCAATAAAAGAAATGGGCATCCCATTATTCCCAAATGCTACAGTAAGATATCCTGATTCTTATATCATTGATATTATAGAAAGGTTTCCTCAAGAAATTAATGGAGTTACTTGATTACCATTTGATTTTCTGGTTTTATAGAACTCCAAAATCTGGTTTATTCAGAACCGAAAGGGCATTTTTCCTATGTTTGGCATCCCATTACTCCAAATGCTACAGTAATATAATTTGATACTTCAATCACTAATAGCATAGAATGTCTTCTTTTAGTATTTAAAGATCTGAATAGATTACAGTTTGATTTGCTGGTTTTATAGAGCTTTAAAATCTGGTTTATTCAAAACCAAATGCACATTTTTCTTGAATTTGGCATCCTATTACTCCAAATTGCTACATTAAAATCACTTGAAATGTATACCTTCAATACACTAAAATTAGATTTTTACAAATTTAATAGTGTGATAATGTAATGCTTTATACAATACCAAACTCTTTAAGCTCTATATACAACCAAATAGTACAATAATACAGTCTTATTATTACTTGAAACATAAAGAACTAATACAATTACTCATGTTCTTCAAGATGTTATTTTATAATCCTTTAGTTTTTAGTTTTTAAATGCCAATATATTCTATTTGTTCTGTCGTCTTATATAACCATCTCTCTTTCTCTCTCTCTCTCTCTTTCTCTCTCTCTCTCTCTCTCTCTCTCTCTCTCTCTCTCTCTCTCTCTCTCTCTTTCTCTCTCTCTCTCTCTCTCTCTCTCTCTCTCTCTCTCTCTCTCTCTCTGCAGGTCACATGGCTCGGGTTATATTCTTTATCGTGTCACTGGAATAAGCAGTAATGTCCACGGCTGACCTCACCTCTATCAAAAGGACCCAAGGCTTTTATTTTCAGTCCACAGGCTGCAGTGAAACTTCATGCCTGTGTATAATATTCTCCAGCCCCTGAAGTCTTTCACTTCTCTCAAGGTTTTATGGAAAATAGTTTTTTGTGAAGCAGAGCCTGGTTTCGGTTAATCAGCAGGGAGCGAATACAAAACAGAACCTGGACTTTAGTTCTGGACTTTCTTTACATAAAGTCTCCCTCCCTGACGATACGAGAATCGTCTTTCTGACAGAGTTGTGATTTTAAATAACTAAAATAAATAAATAAAGTACAGAGTTATACAGGAGTTTCAGTTTAGTTCTCCAGCACCGAGACTGGAGCAGTATTACGTGTTTACAGTGTTAAAACAAGCTACGTGGAACGAACCGCTAGCTAATATCGCCTGTAGTGCTGTTGGGCAGCATTAGCTGCTAACCGCTAGTGATTATCTGCTAATGCTAATGCTCCAGCCTTAGTGCTGGAGAAATTTGGGAATCTAAGCTTACTGTAAATAAATGGAAGTGCTTTACTCACCCATATAAACAGTTTTCAGGAGAGAAAGCTGTGTAGATTAGCATCCAGCGCTCTTTTTGATTAAAGTTTTGTTTACTAAGCTTAGCTTTACTTTACATATTAAAATAGTCTAGAAATTAGACATTCATTGATAGTGTGCCTTATAATCTGGTGCGCTGTACGTTCTACACACACCAGAGAGAAGTGGCAGCCAATCACACACAGCCAATCCATATCCATATCCCCAATTTACCTGATCTCCATACAAACACTGGGAGAACATGGAAGCTCCGCCCAGGAAGGGACTTGAACCCAGGACCCTAGCACTGCTGGTAGGTGAACAGAACGTGCTGAACCATTAATCCATCATACCACCTTGTTTACTTATTTAGAGAAGGACTATCTAATATCAGTTCTGCACAAATGAATTTATTCCTCGTCCTAAAACATTGAATTCAGCCCAGAAAAGCCGCTGTCATTAGCAGATGAGCTGAATTGGGATTAATTTAGGACGAATGCTGAAGACCCTCCAGGATCAGTGTGACGCTGCTGACATAAACAACATAAAATAAGTTCCAAAATATGGATATTTGTCATAATTATTGTAATTAAATCACTCCAGTAATGCAGCCAAAATAATTAACACTCAAAGGACACTGTCACCCGCTTAGATAATTATCAAGGAATTAGACGTGTTTCCTGTTTTGTTTTTTAGTCATTATAAAGAGAAGCAGTGCTTTAAATCTGAAACTCCAGTTTAGCAGTGAAGTTACTTTAACTTTAACTTACTCAAGTTACTCTACTTTACTTTAACACTGCAGAGCATCTACTGAGTTGGTTTAAGTTATTTTGGATTTCTATCTATTTTAAATGCGTCTCAGACCATTTCCTGAAACTGTTTGAATAATGGGATTTGCATCTGTTTCACATATGTCTCAGACCATCATCTGAATTGGTTTAATTGGTGGAATTTGTATCTGTTTTTTCCTGAAACGGGTTGTGTGATTACGGATTTGTGTTTATATGTTCATATGTGTCTCAGACCACGTCCTGTTTGTATCTGAATGTGTGTATTTTGTATGTCAGTATTTGTTAGCTGAGCTCCGGGGTATCCGGGGTATCCGGGGTATCCGAGGTATCGCTCTCTCTGAAGCTCTACAAAAGGAGACTAAAAGCAGGGGTGATCTAATGCTAACGCTAATGGCTGCCAGCTAACGAGTCACCCGCATTACAGCCAGAGCATTTGTTACCCGTGCGGCTGATTGGAAGTGGGGGCTAATAAATGGGCGTAGAGCGGCTAATGACTGGCCTGGGATCAGATCTGCTGCTGCTGTTTGTCAGGAGCGTAATATAAAAGAGATTATTTGATTTCTATCATGTCGATCCTCCACGGTTCACCGACACAACAGTCTTATCGATGCCTCACGCAGTCGAGACGCGGCTCAGCGTTCCTCTTATTGTAAAGCGTAAGAAAAGCCGGAGGGGGGGGGGTTGGGGGGGGGCTGTTATCTCGTAATCCGGACTCACTCATCTTTTAAAATCTCCGCTTTCCCCGCGGAGCCTTCAGCCACAATGCGATTAGGGGCGGAGGAATGCGAGGCCGGGGTTTAGCGTATATAAAGAGTCATTTACAAGATTCAATTTAGTGGCTTCCTTTGAAACGACTCCGTAATGACTCTCTTATTGTGTGTGGGGGTTTTAATTGGATGGTATCTGCGGCGCGCCGGCGCTGCTGCGGGAGGTTACGGATGGCGCAGGTTTTACTGCTCTCCGCGAGGCACTTCACAAAGTTGTGAAATTTGCAATTAGCACATTCTTTTTTCCTCCTCTTTTCTCTTTTCCTCTGCTCCACATCCACAAACAGAAATATCCTTGGCCTGGTCTACAGTCGCACGGCTGCCTCACCTCCGCAATTAAATTCTGCATTAAATATTATATTTCTGCTCTATCAGATGTGTTTTTTATTTAATGTGTGACACAGTTTACAGCTGGGCACTTCCTGTGACTACAATCTGGATTCTAAGTTCAGATTTTAACCACATGCATCTGAATTAGACTGAAATCAGTTTTCATTCCACCTCAGAACACCTCCTGAAGTGGTTCAAGTTGTGGGATTTGTATCTGGTTTAAATGCATCTCAGACCATCTCCTGAAGTGGTTTGAGTGATCGGATTTGAATCTGGTTTAAATTCTCTTGGGTGAAACAAATAAAACATTACACTTTACTGAAATATTTGCGTAATTAGCTTTTATTTAGAATTAAAGCAGATTCTTCACATTACTCTGAGATGAAATAAAGGCGAGTGAATCACAGTAACCTTGCCTCTAGTGGAACTGCTCTCCAGATATCTGCTCTGTTTCTTCAGGATTTACTTCAGTTATGGATTTTCATGCAGTTTTGGAGGCCGATCTGTTCCGGGAAATTGTCCAAGTTATGGCATCCATGCTGTTCTGGCTTGTATAGTGCGGTGTTCTCTGTCTTTACGGATTTGTGATTCCACTTCCGAGCGCTCCAATCATCCTTCCAGACAAAAGGTAAAGCTGGAATCTGGCACTGCAGACTCTGATCATTAGAAATCCGACTCCCGCTGCTGCTGAACAGGGAAATTACGCATTTCTGATGCATTTCTATGGTAAAAATAGTAAAAATAGTTTTGGGATCTGCAGATCAGCATATAGAGAGGTTAAGAACGGACCCTGAGGTGCTCTTTCCCCGTTCTATTACTCCTCTCGTCCGGATGGGATTAAATCCCACTGATCCTTCAGTAAACTAATAACCCCGACAGCAGCAGCAGAAACACTAAATTAACCTTCACTAACCATTAGCTGAAAGACAATGATTATCAGGAGGATCAGAGGAGCCAAAGCTGCAGCCAAACACGTTTAAAACAGCCTTCAGGTTTATATAGAGAAAACAGGAAACAACACAGAAAAAATACAGCTCTGGAAAAAAACAAGAGAGACTTAAAAATGATGAGTTATTTAGATTTTACCAAATTAAAAACCTCTGGAATATAATCAAGAGGAAGATGGATGATCACAAACCATCAAACCACCAAACTGAACTGCTTGAATTTTTACACCAGGAGTAAAGCAGCATAAAGTTATCCAAAAGCAGTGTGTAAGACTGGTGGAGGAGAACATGATGCCAAGATGCATGAAAACAAAACTGTGATTAAAAACCAGGATTATTCCACCAAATATTGATTTCTGAACTCTTCTGAATCTTTTTTGTTATTTCATTTCTCATTTTCTGTAAATAAATGCTCTAAATGTTCATTTTACTCAAACATAAACCTATAAATAGCAAAATTAGAGAAACTGATTTAGAAACTGAAGTGCTCTCTTCATTTTTTTACAGAGCTGTATTTTTTAAGCTGGTTTGTAATGCCTGTGTGTTTTGACCTTTATAATCTTTTGCTTTTTCCCCATATTTGATACTTTTGCTTGTTTTTTTTTCACTTCCAGGTTTTGTACCTCTTGTTGGAATGTATCTGTTTTTTCCCCTTTTTTAATCTTTCTGTGTTTAATGTTTTGTGTGGATTGTACTGAGACGGACTGATATCTGGATTTATCTGCTCATTTTTTAACTCCTTGTTTTTATCTCGTAGAGGAAGTTAAAGGGTTAAGCTGAGCAGTTTTTAGTGGAAATCCTGGATTAGACCTGGAATGGGCAGGGTTTTTAGTATTCATACGGGAATATTAAGAATGTTCTTTTATTCATCGTTTGTGTCTTCTTTGCCCTTTCCTTTCTTCCTGGAGCTGCTCTTCACATTTCTTCGTGCCATCAGATCCATATCACCTTGGCCCGAGTCGCCCTCTGTGTGGCGTCAGCAGAAGACGTCTTTAAAGGAATATCGACTGTCCGTCTCTCGGACCCGTACCTTTAATTTTCACAATCCTGACCACAATAATAATGCTGATATTGATTATTCTGTAAAAAAAAGAGAGAGGAGACCTGATACATGTTTATTCAGGCTGCAGATAAACAGAACGTTAGACAGACGAGTCTCACGCGCACCGACAGGTTTAATATGGGGGAGACGCGTCCCCTCTCGTCCACTTCCTCGTTATCCCACTTCTCTAATGGGACTTTTTGATCTCCCGGCGTCCCTCTGGAATACTAAGTTGCCCATCTGGCCGAAAGGAAATTGCAATTCCATTTCATATTCATTTTCCGTGGCCCTGCAGCTCGTGGCCTCGGCGCTCTGATGCAGTGTGAAATAGTCTCTCGAACCGTCGGCCGCGGCGGTAATGAACACGGCAGCGAGGAGGAAGGTCACGGCGCCGCTGTAATCTCCACGAATTCATTGTGTTGGACCTTAATGAGAGACGGGCGACCCTCGCCGTTCCTCCGCCGAGCTGCTCTCCCGGAGTCGGGAATATTCCACAGCGCGAGGCGACGAGGCGACGAGGCGGGAACTCGTCCGTTCATTTTCTGAAAGAACAAATTACACACGTTTAACACACAACGCAAGATCACGACTCCTCGTACTACCGCTCTGTTGACTCGCGTAACCTTCCCTCTCCACAGAGTACTGCTCTACTCTCAACTCCCGGCAGAACAGAAACTGGAGCAGCAAAAACATCACCTCACACAGATACAGAACATATTCAAACATAGATTTATAAAAAATAAAATAACAAGACTAATCTCCTCACTGCTGATCATTTACCTGTTTTAAGTGTTTATAGATAAAATACTACTGATCATAAACACAGTAATATACAGAGTGATACAGAGTGATACAGAGTGATACAGAGTGAGCATCAGTGTTAATTTTGACAGGTGATTTTGATTAAGTTTAGCTTTAGACTTTTTCCACATTTTATATAGATGAGGATGAGTATGGCAATTTTACTTGTTTTTATGTTTTTTATTTTCATTGTATTGTATTGTCTTATACTGTATAATGTTGGTGGAAAGGCTTATGTAATTGGGTGGCCCAAGAAAAAATGTGGGACATTAAAGTAAAGTAAATTTTAGTCATTCAGATATTATTAGTTTTAGTCTATTTTTACTTGAAAACTAAAAACATTTTAGGCTAGCTTTAGTTGAATAAATTTCTAACATATTTAGTTTAATTTAGGTCATGTATTGTATGGTTTTACTATTTTAATTGTATTGTTATTTTGCAAAGACCAGCAATCTACATGCATGTAGCTACACAGCTTATACAATATTCTGTACTTCCAGCTCCCTCTATCTAGCTGTTAAAAACTTTAAATAATAAGCTCTGAATTAACAGCCCGTCTCTAGGGCTTTCTGCACTAAAGGATGAGGGTTCAGGAAAAGACTGAAAGTTTAGTTTGCTTTGAGTTCTCCTGTGTTCTAGATAATCTGTTACTCAATCCTGATGGAGATACAACAAACTTAGACATACAAAGAGTTGGCTAACATGGTTAACGTGCATAAGCATGCCGTGATGCTCATTGCTATCCTATACGTCCAGGTAGCTGCACCGTTAAAATAGCAATCCACCAAAGTCAGAGCTCACCTGATCTACTCTTAAAGAGAATGATGAGCAAGATTAAGATACTCTGATTGGTTTATTATTCCACGTTACGCCCAAAATTAACCACACCCATGATTAATTAAGAGAATTAGTAGGGACCCACTAGGTGATGCAAGGTGTAGTTCTCCCGATGCTGACTGCTAACCTACAGATCACTAAAATTGAGCTCATACTGCCACCCGGTAAATGTTAGAATCACTTCATTCACATTAAAACATCTGATGCACAGAGAAATCATTACAGAATGAGTTAGAACTGGACTGGATTTGAGGTACGACACAAGAAAATCAGTGTGAATAAAGTAGCTGAACTATCACTGAGAAACACTTTATGGCTGATAAAATTACATCAGATTCAATACGGACTATAAAAGACAAAGAGAAGCGCAGTTACAGCGCTGCTCTGCTCTGCTCTAAACTCAAACACAGGCAAAAACACTTCACATAAATGTCAGTCTCTGTGTTCTCCCAGTTGTTTAATTATCTGCAGCCTCCTGGGCGCTCTGTCCTTCAAACAGTATAAACACAGCCCTGCTTTTCTTAAACTGCTGCACTTTAACTGTACAGTACAGAACATTTAGTCAGAGTGACACTGAGTGACACACGCCTCACCAACCAAATACAGCTAACAGTTTCCCTTATTTTACTATTTATAGGTTTATGTTTGAGTAAAATGAACATTGTTGTTTTATTCTATAAACTACAGACAACATTTCTCCCAAATTTATGCAGAGCTTTCAGACCTCAAATAATGCAAAGAAAACAAGTTCATATTCATAAAGTTTAACCCTTGTTGGTTTATAATCACAGTTTTAATTTCATGCATCTTGACATCATGTTCTCCTCCACCAGTCTTACACACTGCTTTTGGATAACTTTATGCTGCTTTACTCCTGGTGCAAAAATTCAAGCAGTTCAGTTTGGTGGTTTGATGGTTTGTGATCATCCATCTTCCTCTTGATTATATTCCAGAGGTTTATAATTTGGGAAAATCAAAGAAACTCATCGTTTTAAAGTCTTGTCTCATTTTTTTCCAGAGCTGTATATAAATGTACTCTTACAGTAAATGTGACCTACATACCAGACTCGGTCTGCAGTCGTCACATTTATTTTATGGTGTAAACTGCATCTGAAATAGCATTTAAGACATTTTCAAAACAATTCTAAGAGCTCATTTACTTCTTTGCTTTGGTTGAAAGTGTCCTACACCCCCAGATCCTCCAGATCCTCAAGGATTCACCCAAGAGCTGTTATTAAAATAGATATATAAATAAGATAAGATAGATAAGATAGATATATAGAGTGCTTTATAACAAAATAAAGAACACAATAAAAGAGAATAGAACAAAATAGATAAAGATAAAAACACAAATAAATAAACAGGGACAGTAGGCAGGCAGCAGCAACATGAAGTCCAGAGTGCAAGATTACCCACAGTACCACAGAACTACAGCAGAACTACATGTTTGAAAGATACATGGCAGTGAAAGATCAGAGAGTTTTAACGGAGAGGAGGTACAGTCTGAACGCTGCTGAACTGTAACGCTGTGTTGGTTTAGTGACTCCGGGGCCGTCCCCCGACTCGCTCAATCGATGAGGCTAATTAATGCTCTCTTAATTCTGTTTGCCATCAGGGCAGAAGCCATTAGCCATGATGTACAGCGTCTGGGGCGGCGGCGTGCCGGCCACACCTCGTTCATTACGGCGGTGGAGCGGCCTTCAGCGGGGAGCGCTCTCGGGTACGTACGAGCGAGAGAGCAGCCGGTGAGAGAGCGGCGCGAGAGAGAGCAGTGAGAGAGCAGCCAGAGAGCGGCGGCTCCTCGGATTCTACCGGTCCATCCTGATTAGAAGATAACTAACTGGAAATCTTCCCTCTGACCAGGGTGCGCCGCAGCCGTAATTGGGCCAGATTCTGTTACTATGGCGATGGATCCAGGAAGAACGTGTTATAAGTCTCAGCCGCTACCGGCCGAGTGCACTGAGGGGGGGAAGCAGAAAATGAGTCAATATCAGGGACACAGGGACTGAAAACCCGTCTCCACTGATGCTTCCACAGGGGTGAACTGCTCGCGCCCTGAAACCGGCTTCTTCTTCAAAGCTTCAGGCCTCGAACTCGAGACGCCCCGAAGAAACCCATCAGAACACTCGTCTCACGCTGTTACCAATTATACTCACGCTGCTCCAACACCAAGAGATACATCTCAATTGGACCATGTGTATTTAAGAGAGTTATAGAGCAGAAATGTGTCAAGATGTCATAAGCATGCTGCTTCACTCATTCCCTACTAAATCCTGGAGAGAGAGAGAGAGAGGGAGGGAGAGAGAGAGAGAGAGAGAGAGGCTGATTCAGAGCGAGAGGCTGGAAACCAGGCAGAGGAGACGCTCACGGCGATGCCGCACTTCTGAGCTCAGACTCCGGGTTTGATGAGTTAACCATCCAAGCAAAACGAGAACCGAGTCTCCGGGCTGAAGCGCAGTACCGGCGCCGATCACTAGAGGGCATTCTCTCTCCATAACCTCCAGAACCCACACATCAATCTCACAGCTGACACACATCCCGGACCTTATAAACTGAATTTCCACCAGAACTTTCCTTCCTACTTTCATGGCAGGAACATACAGTTCCTCTACCGTTCCTCTAGCGTTTCTCCGCCAGTGTTCAGAACCCCGTCCCCCCGTCCTCCTCCCCGCCGCTGTTTCTGCCTGTGACTGTGACACATCGAGATTGACTAGGGAAGACAAACTTCACAACAGCTGGCTGACGCTCTGGGAGCGCGAAGGAAATTAGATTAGGCTCTCGACTTGGTGGAGATGGTTTAAATGCGCCGAGCAAAGACGAGGAAAACTTCCGGCGTGGCGCCGCCGTTTGTAGTCGCAGTGTTAGTCATAGACACACGCAGCTGTTCAGAGCCGCCTGCCAGCTTCGGCAATTTCCAGAAAGCAAGCACTCGAGAACAGTGGCTGGCGACGTCAAATGAAAGCAAATAAATGGAACTGTGCATTAACTCACCAGAAATGAGAATGAATGCTTCTATTCCAGACCCTTAAAGTGTTTACCATGAGCGTGCATATAAAAAAAAACAGCAACAGCAACTACGAATTAGCATTCACGCTAGTATTGCCAACAGATGTTTGCAAATGCAGCAGCGTGACTTCTCAACATTCTCTCCAGCAGCCGAAGCTTTACATGCCCGTCAGTCCCCCCGAGGAAATGTGAGAAAGTTCTACAACACGTTTCTGCATTCAGCTCTGTGTCCTGATGCCAGCGGATACCAGAGAAATCAGACTGCAGGTCCAGACTGGACCAAGACCCAGACTTTTAGTAGTTGAGAATGAGTCAAAACTTTCATTATTTGAGTCCAGGTCAAAACTGAGACTTTAAGTAGTTAGGTTTAAGGCAAGACCAAGACTTTTAGTAGTTGAGTCTAAGTTAAGACAGATACTTTTAGTAGTCACTTCAGACTCTTAAAGTGTTTCCTCTGAGCATCGATATAAAAAACTGGCAATAAGAACTATGAATTAGCATTCACGCTAGTATTGCTAACAGATGTTTATAAACGCAGCAGTGTGAATTTTAACGTTCTCTCCAGCAGGTAGTGAGTGATGGGCTCGTCGGTCTCCCTGAGGAAATGTGAAAAGGTTCTACAGCTTGTTTCAGAATACAGCTGAGTGTTCTGATGTCTGTGGGTTCCGGTGAGATCAGACTGCAGGTCCACACTGGATCTGATTGGTTCTTTAAGCCAGGTGATGAGTGAAGGATTGCTTATAAAAGTCTCTACAGTTTTAAGCTTCATTTCAGCACCAGAACTGTCCACTGCTGTCCTGCTGCAGACCACAGGGACGGGGGTGAACTGTAGAAACTAATTTTGTTTGTCTTTTATTTCACTGCAGACAGTATGAACCCAAGATATGTCATGTTCTGACCCGTTAACTTTCAACTTTAATTTGTTAATAAACATCCATTCCTGAATTTTAGAGCTGCAACCCACTCCAAACATTTTCCAGTAGAGAAGTGAGCGGAGCTTCTGGTCATGGTGAACATAAGGCTTGTGTTGTGTACAGTAGTAAAGCTGTTAGTGGTATTAGTGAATATTTGTATTTTAAAGAAGTGGGCGGAGCTTCAGTGAGTCTAATTGGGGGGAAAGTTGTATGGAGTTTATAGCGCCTATGTAGCGCTTCATCAAAAATAACTATATTTGACACCATGTATCGATAATGTATCACAAATGAAAAAATGATACAATATATCGCTTCATCGATACTTTGTCCCATTCCTATACAACACTAATAGGAGCATTGTGATTGGGTGAATCACTGACCCTGCTGATCACGCTGGCCTGTAGGAATCCAGCCCCGGCCCAAGCTCTCAGAGGCGTGGAGCTGCTGATAGAACTCGCCAGGGAGGAAATGTATTGCTGGAACAAAGAGGCAATTTGTGTGGATTTGATGGGATTTAGGTGATGGAGTTATCACGCCTTTTAGTGAACGCTCTGCTCCGTTCAGAGAGCGTCTGAGTGAGGGCTAGTTGGGCTTTAAATCCGCGATATGATTTGCTGATCCGTCTGTACTCCTGAAAAGAGAGGAGAGGTAATTGAAACGTTTGTGGTGAATTTGGGCTTTAGGAGAGGGATGGAGGAGGAGGAGGAGGAGGAGGAGTACTGCGCTGGAATTAGCGAGTGTGTGATGTCACCTACGAGACAAAACATGATAAATACTGTCTGGCTCACGAACGTCGCCAGCACTTACCGCCAGCGCCAACCTGCACCCAGAACACTGACAAACCAATAAGAACCGTGTACTCGAAACTGGCCTGAAACCTCCACACACTCCACATATAGGATTTAATGTTAGGTGTGTATTTGCTACCATAAAGACAGAAAAGTACACCTTGCGCTGCTCAAAATGCACAAAAGTCATGTACTAATTCTCTTAATTAATCATGGGTGTGGTTAATTTTGGGCGTAACATGAAATAAACCAATCAGAGTGTCACTTTAAGAGCTCATCTTTTCGTTTGTTGGACACGTCCAGGTAGCTGCACCCTTAAAATAGCAATCCACCAAAGTCAGAGCTCACCTGATCTACTCTTAAAGAGAATGATGAGTAACACTCTGATTGGTTTATTTATTTCACATTACAGCCAAATTTAACCACATCCTTTATTAATTAATAATTAGAATTAATACATGCCTTTTGCGCATTTCAAGCTGCGCAAGGTGCACTTTTCCCATCGTTATGATAGCAAAGACACACTGACGCCCCTAAATCAAGCTGTGCGGTGCAGTAGGGAGGTATGTTATTATATATATGTGTGGGAGAGTTAGTGTAAAGCTCTCTCAGTCTGAAAGCGAGAGCAGCAGCAGTGTGGAAGTCCGGTTCCGGCGCTGCGGGTTCCTCTGGGCCTGAGGATCAGGGGTTGATGAATAACGCAACGCTGCGACTTTCACTCAGAGTCTTTTCTCACATCACTGCATCGATCCTTCCCAGGCCTGCCGGCCTCACGCTGAGACCCTTCCTCAGCAGGAAGTTTAACCTGCAGGAGCAGGAAACACTGCGCCTCCATCAGCCTCTCCTACAACACCTTCAGTCTCGCCTCACCAGATCCACTACTGCTCCTCCTCACTACTCCTCACTACTGCTCCTCACTGCTCCTCACTACTGCTCCTCACTACTGCTCCTCACTACTACTCCTCCTCACTACTCCTCACTACTGCTCCTCACTACTACTCCTCCTCACTACTCCTCACTACTGCTCCTCACTACTCCTCACTACTCCTCACTACTGCTCCTCCTCACTACTCCTCACTACTGCTCCTCCTCACTACTCCTCACTACTGCTCCTCACTACTGCTCCTCACTACTCCTCACTACTGCTCCTCCTCACTACTCCTCACTACTGCTCCTCCTCACTACTCCTCCTCACTACTGCTCCTCACTACTGCTCCTCACTACTACTCCTCACTACTCCTCACTACTGCTCCTCACTACTCCTCACTACTGCTCCTTACTACTGCTCCTCACTACTACTCCTCACTGCTCCTCACTACTGCTCCTCACTACTCCTCACTACTGCTCCTCACTACTCCTCACTACTGCTCCTCACTACTGCTCCTCACTACTCCTCACTACTGCTTCTCACTACTGCTCCTCACTACTGCTCCTCACTACTGCTCACTACTGCTGCTCACTACTGCTCCTCACTACTGCTCCTCGCTACTCCTCACTACTGCTCCTCACTACTGCTCCTCACTACTCCTCACTACTGCTCCTCACTACTGCTTCTCACTACTCCTCATTACTGCTCCTCACTACTCCTCACTACTGCTCCTCACTACTGCTCCTCACTACTACTCCCCACTACTGCTCCTCACTACTGCTTCTCACTACTGCTCCTCACTACTCCTCACTACTGCTCCTCACTACTGCTCCTCACTACTCCTCACTACTGCTCCTCACTACTGCTCCTCACTACTACTCCTCACTACTACTCCTCACTACTCCTCACTACTGCTCCTCACTACTGCTCCTCACTACTCCTCACTACTCCTCACTACTGCTCCTCACTGCTCCTCACTACTGCTCCTCACTACTTCTCCTCACTACTGCTCCTCACTACTCCTCACTACTGCTCCTCACTACTACTCCTCACTACTGCTCCTCACTACTCCTCACTACTGCTCCTCACTACTGCTCCTCACTACTCCTCACTACTGCTCCTCACTACTGCTTCTCACTACTCCTCACTACTGCTCCTCACTACTGCTTCTCACTACTGCTTCTCACTACAGCTCACTACTGTTCCTCACTACTGCTTCTCACTACTGCTTCTCACTACTGCTCCTCACTACAGCTCACTACTGCTCCTCACTACTCCTCACTACTGCTCCTCACTACTGCTCCTCACTACTGCTTCTCACTACTACTCCTCACTGCTCCTCACTACTGCTCCTCACTACTCCTCCTCACTACTCCTCACTACTGCTCCTCACTACTGCTTCTCACTACTACTCCTCACTACTCCTCACTACTGCTCCTCACTGCTCCTCACTACTGCTCCTCAATACTGCTCCTCACTACTGCTCCTCACTACTGCTCACTACTGCTCCTCACTACTCCTCGCTGCTCCTCGCTGCTCCTCACTACTGCTCCTCACTACTGCTCCTGATGAATCCTGATGAATTTAGTAAATGGTAATAATTTAGTTAATAATAATAATAATAATAATAAACAGAACCCTCTCACGTTAAGCACAATGATTAAATTCTTCTCTATTTATAATATTTAAACTCCTAAAGATTTTTCTAAAGCTGATAAGTTCCTCACAGAAGCAACATGAATACAGAAGTTATTAATCGGTGATCAGCGGATTTCTCGATATCTGTCAGCACTTTAAATCAGAGAGCAGAAATCCGGAGGAGCTCGCTGAAGAAGAGCTTCTTATTAATTTGATTTTAATGCAGAGTGAACAGTACGCTGATGATAATGGTTTCATCGTGTATCAGGAATCACGCCTGGCTTCCCGCCGCCGGCAGGCGTGTGAAATTCCGGCCTGTCACTCACGCGTGCTCTTACACCGCGCGAAAGCAAAAGACAAACACAGTATTTATGCAGCTATCGCTCCTGCAACACAACGCAACACAATCCAACACTCAGATCAGAGTCCGCCGGCGTTACGCTCTCCACCCCCTCCCACACTACCCCCGCCCCCAATACCCCCATCCCCACCACCCCCTCCACCACCTCCACCACCACCCATGCTACCACCGATAGAAACCGATGGTAACCGAGGAAACCGATGGTAACCTCGCTCTGCTCCCTGCTCTGCTCCCTGCTCTGCTCCCTGCTCTGCTCCCTGCTCTGCTCTCTACTACTCTGGTCTGCTGCTGTGCTGGTTTGCTGCTGTGCTGCTCTGCTGCTGAAAGCTTGCTTTAATCTTCAGCTTCTACACTTTTCTCTGTTTTCTTCTCTTTTACTCTCTTCACACTTACTAATCCACTTTTAGTCTGCTTCCTCTTTGCTCTACACACCTATTAATCCACTTTCAGTCTACTTTTATAGACTTTTTCCTCAGGTTTGCTGGATTAGCTGTTTGCTGCTGCAGTTTGTTTGTGTAAGTTTCTAATTTCAACTGAAACAAGGTGAGTGCTTTTTTCTCCATGGCTTCTGCTCAGGTTTACACCTGTTTAGAGTGTGGCATGTATAGCTTAGATCCCTTATCCACCGATACTGGTAACAATAGTGGTATTTGTACTAAGTGTGAGATAGTTAGCTCCTTGGTGGATAAGGTGAATAAGTTAGAGCTGCACGTCCGGGGTTTAATAAGGGATAGACAGCAGGATTCACTGTTAGCAGCCCCGGGTGTCTCAGGGAGAGTTAGTACCCCCTCGACTCCGGCCTTAGAGCCCTCACAGCGGGGCGAATGGGTAACGTCTCGGCGGCATAGTCGAAAGGCTAAGGCTAATGCTACCGCAAAGGCCACAGCCAGCCCACCTGAACACCACGCTCCCCCAGTTCACGTGTCAAACAGGTTTGCCCCGCTCAGTGAAGCACCAACTGAGGAGCCTGTTAAAGGTACTCTGATGATAGGAGACTCTATCGTCCGGCACGTGAAATTAGCTACTCCTTTAGGGGCACCAGCGGCAACAGTTACTTGTTTACCGGGAGCCAGAGCACCGGACATTAGTGGCAACCTTAGGTTAGGGAATAGGAGATATTCGAGGGTAGTAATTCATGTAGGGGCCAATGATATTCGTCTGCGGCAGTCTGAAGTAACTAAGGCTAATATTAAAGAGGTGATTAAACAGGCCCAGACGCTGTCCGAGGAGGTAATCTGCTCTGGCCCCATCCCAATGAGGCGTGGTGATGAAGCTTACAGCAGGCTTTCTTCGCTGAACCGCTGGATGTCCAAGTGGTGTGCAGAAAATCATGTGGGCTTTATAGATAACTGGCTACACTTTGAGGGCAAGCCTGGTCTTTTAGGTAGGGATGGTGTCCACCCCACGCGGGAGGGTGCTGCCTTACTTTCATGCAGCATAGCTCATAGTCTTTTAGTTAGTCGGCAGAGTAGTATTAGAAGCTGCTGACAATCCAGAGCCGGGACCAGGCCGCAGACAGAGAGGCTTAACCGACCGTCTGCGAGCTGCAAAGAGACGTTACCTAGATACCAATGTATTCAGACTGTGTCTGTCCCCCGAGTCAAACAAAAACATCAAAAAACTAAAACAGTAAATCTAAATAACTTAACTTATATTAAACAATCATATCCAGACTGTAGTACTAACATTTCAAACCTAAAGATTGGTTTACTTAATATTAGATCTCTAAATTCAAAAGCAGTTCTGGTGAATGAAATGATAACTGATCAGAAATTCGATGTTCTGTGTCTGACAGAAACCTGGATTAGGCCAAATGAATATGTAGCATTAAATGAAGCCACCCCTGCAGGCTATAATTATATACACAATCCGAGATTGTCCGGTAGAGGAGGTGGGGTCTGCATACTTTTCCAAAGTACCTTAGTTAGCAATCAGAAACACTATGAAAATTTTACTTCTTTTGAGCTTCTTTACACCAGTATAATTAATCCAGTTACAAAAAAGAATGCATTTTCTTTAATTAACATCTACAGACCACCAGGGCCCTATTTAGAATTTTTAAAAGAATTTAGTGATTTTGTCACAGACTTAGCAGTAAGTAATGATAAAGTGATTATAGTTGGAGACTTCAACATTCATTTCGAAAAATTGGATGATCCATTAAAAAAGGCATTCACATCGATTTTAGACTCAGTTGGTATTATTCAAAATATAACAGGACCTACTCATTACTGTAATCATACTCTGGATTTAGTTTTGACCCTGGGTGTGAGCATAGATAACCCGAATATTCGTTCTCAAACCTCCGCAATTTCAGATCATTACCTTATTTCATTTAAATTACATCTTAGTCATAATATACGTACATCCCCTAGCTACTCTGTAAAACGTTCAATTACGCCTTTTACAGCCCAACAATTTACAGATAAGCTTCCAGACTTATCAACTCTAATGTACTCTCCTATAGACCCAGTAGAACTAGACAAACTAACCGAAGGTTTAGAAAATACCTTTCGCTCTACCTTAGATGTTGTAGCACCCCTTAAACACAAAATAGAGAGACAGAAAAAGCTCGCACCGTGGTACAATGATCAAACTCGTACCTTAAAGCAGTTAGTACGAAATTTAGAGCGTAAATATCGATCAACTAAACTGGAAGTGTTTTACTCTGCGTGGAAAGACAGTCTTGTTAAATATAGAAAAGAACTTAATAAAGCCCGCTCAGCGTATCTGGCCTCACAGATCGAGATAAATAAAAATAATCCTAGAGTTCTCTTTAGTGTTATTTCCAAATTAACTAAAAACCAGGCAGGTACTGAACCTCAGATTCCAGCCATTTACACCAGCAACGATTTTATGGACTTCTTCAATAGTAAAATTGAAAACATTCGGGATAAAATTAAACAGATAAATATTACATCCTCTCTGTCATCTGGTCTGGCTGATCTAGAACAAAACCCTGTTACTGAAGTTAGGTTGGAAGTCTTTAACCCACTTCCACAGCTAGAACTAGAGAAAATTATCTCCTCTTCAAACAGCACAACCTGCACACTTGATGCTGTTCCCACAAAATTATTAAAACAGGTACTGCCAGATATAATTAAACCTCTGTTAATGATAGTAAACTCATCGCTCGCCCTGGGCCATGTACCCAAAGCCTTTAAAACAGCTGTAATTAAACCTCTGATCAAGAAACCAAATCTTGATCCTAGTGTACTGTCTAACTATAGACCTATTTCAAACTTACCGTTTATTTCTAAGATTTTAGAAAAAGCTGTAGCCCAACAACTTTGCTCTTACCTGCAAAGAAACCAGATCTATGAAAAATTTCAATCTGGATTTAGGCCTTATCATAGCACTGAGACAGCTTTAGTTAGAATAACAAACGATCTACTTATAGCCGCCGACCAAGGCTGTGTTTCCTTACTCGTACTTCTCGATCTGAGCGCAGCCTTTGATACAATAGATCATACTATCCTTTTAGAAAGACTAGAGGACATGGTCGGTGTAACCGGAACTGCCTTAGCATGGTTTAAATCGTACTTAACCGATCGCTATCAGTTTGTGAGGATAAATGATATGTCTTCCAGTTATACCAAGGTAAGATATGGAATTCCACAAGGCTCTATATTAGGACCGTTATTATTTACATTATATATGCTCCCACTGGGCAAAGTTATTAGAAAACACAATGTGAATTTTCATTGTTATGCGGATGACACGCAGCTCTTCATATCAGCCAAACCTGATGACAGAGTGAGATTAAAGAAAATCGAGGATTGTGTAGAAGATGTAAAATCATGGATGTCGCACAACTTCCTCCTATTAAATAGTGATAAAACAGAAGTTCTCCTATTAGGCCCCAAAGCTGCTAGAAATAAATTATCAGACTTAATGCTAAATCTGGCTGACTTCTCAGCCACCCCTGGTTCAGCAGCTAAAAACCTTGGAGTTATCATAGATTCAGATCTAGCATTCGATAAACACATATCTAATGTTACTAGAACAGCTTTTCTACACCTCCGTAACATCGCCAAGCTAAGAAATGCCCTATCACTGCATGACGCAGAAAAATTAGTACATGCCTTTATTACCTCAAGGCTAGATTATTGTAATGCGCTACTGTCTGGATGTTCCGGCAGTAACTTAAATAAACTTCAGCTAGTTCAAAATGCTGCAGCCAGGGTCCTTACTAAAACTAGAAAATTTGACCATATTAGTCCAGTACTATCAGCACTGCACTGGCTTCCAGTCAAATTCCGCATAGACTATAAAATTCTCCTGTTAACGTATAAAGCCCTACACGGACTCGCTCCTGAGTATTTACGAGACCTCATCTCCTATTATGAACCACCACGATTACTTAGATCTCAGGGTGCTGGTTTCTTAGTAGTTCCTAAAATTCAGAGGAGCTCTGCAGGAGGAAGAGCTTTCTCTTATAAAGCTCCCCAACTCTGGAATAATCTCCCCGAATATGTTCGGGACTCAGACACAGTCTCAATCTTTAAGTCTAGACTGAAAACTTACTTGTTTAGTTTAGCTTTTGGTAATTAATGTTTTTCCCTTTAGATAAGGCTGCAGATTCAGGGGTTCATGGACAGAGGAAATTGTGGTAAACTGAGATGCTGGTGCTGCTGTTCTCCCACTGCACACGGTCACTCAGGTTTGTGGACGGTGGAGTGGGTGGATGCTGGTGTTTCAGGGTGCCTCCATGTCTATGTTACCTTCTGGCTCTCTGCCTTTAGTTAGGCTGTTTTATTCAGTTCTGCCGGAGTCATTTGCCACACTCTGATAATGTTTTAATATTCTCAGTTTTGCATAAATCCAGTCAAAACTAATTCCATCTCTCTGCCTTCCTCCGAGTTACTGACTGCCCACCTGTCTGACCCGATACCGATGTTGGACCCTCAGGCTCTCGCGTCTCCTGTCCGGCCAGACTGATGGAAGTTTCTGAAGTCAGCTCTTCTCCACCACCACCACAGATCAGCTGCTCATCGACCATCTTACTCTCCACTACAGATTACATCCAAGCCATTAGTGGCGCTATTACACTCCTGAGTACATAAAACCTATATGGATGTATAAAAGACTTTTTAAATTTCTATTTAAAAGCCGTTTGACCAGTGGTAGGATGGTCCCCCCTTTAATGTGAGTCTTGGTCCTCCCAAGGTTTCTTCCTCCTCCTGCAGCTCTGAGGGAGTTTTTCCTTGCCTCCGCGCTCACTGGGGGTTCTGTATTCTGTATTTTCTATGTGTAATGTTTTGCCTGATTCTTTGTCCTGTAATCATGTTTCTGTAAAGCTGCTTTGTGCCAACACCTGTTGTAAAAAGCGCTATACAAATAAATTTGATTTGATTTGATTTGATTTGATAAATAACGGGGTATTTCGCGTGGTGCTCGTGAACGTCTCGCTCTGAGTAAATGTGGATTCTTCTAAATTACAGGAAAACAAATCAGCTTTCATTAAACTCGTCATTCTCAGCAGCTGCTGCTTAAAGAAGATAAACAGAGCGCGTGCTGGTGATTACAGAGAGATGAAAGATCTCATCACTGTTTTCAATAATTCATCCTAAACATCACTCCTTCCCAAACTCTGCACCTCATTTACAGCTCTGAGATTCAACCTCACACATCCGCCCAGCGCTCCTCTGCAGATCACACCCATTCAGCTCTGCAGAACATCTGCAGAACATCTGCAGAACATCTCACACAGACTAAAAACATCCTAAACCAATCGTAAACCAATCCTGAATCAATTCTAAACCAATACTTAATCTAACCAATATAACAATAAATATCTAATCATTCTCGTAAGAGACTCCCGCACAAAATATTATAAGATTTATTTTTTTTATTGCCTGTTTTCCCGAGTTTAACTCATCACTACGATATCAACGACACACCGACACGCCCTAAATTAACCTGCTCTGTTACAGAATATCTGTATTTTTGATGATGTCCTGGAAGCTGGGGTCAGCTGTTGTCAGGTGTTGTAATTTTGGAGTTGAGAGGTTTTGAACTGCAGTAACTGAATCCCTCTGTATTCAGGTGTAATATAAAACACAGTGATTGTGATCCTGCTGTTTGTGTAATTGAGGAACAGATTTTGTGGAAAAGCAATCACAGATGACATGAAGACACTTCTCCTCCTCCTCCTCCGTCTGAACGCTCTCTCTCTCTCTCTCTCTCGCGCTCTCTCTCTCTCTCGCTCCCGCCGCTGAAGCTCCTCGTTCAGGTTGAAGGCGTCAGGTTGGAGAGGGGCGTCGTCCTGTCAATCTTTCAGGCGATGCAAATTACTGCTGACATTCTCTCACACGGCGGCGCCTCCTCCCTCCCCTCGGCTCTGGTACAGCGCGGCACGTCGTTCACGGTGTTCAGACACGCGACGCTACGACTGTTGGAGGATAAAATTAGACTGGAGAATCATCCCGTTTCCTCACGCCTGGACAGATGGTGTATCTCTTAATTAGTACAATCACATCAGAAAGCTACTGGTAAAGCAAGTCGCTCTTTAACACTTATTCCATTTGTTAGAATCAAATCAGAAGAACCAGAGAAAATCTGTTCTCATATCTCTTTTTCATTTAGACAACTTATATATATATTAATAAACCAACAAGTACTTTATTTAGACTTATATTTCTTTATGCACGAAGGCACTTAAAAAACAATGCGTCTTGATGCTCATTCCATCAACAGTTGAAACGTGCAAACATAATGTACTAATTGTTTTATTTAATCATGGGTGTGGTTAAATGTTTTGGTGTAACGTGAAATAATAAATGTTTAATAAACAAATGTTTATTTGTGGTTTTTATATATTGGATATTTTATATATTTTTTATTTGGTGGTTTTAAAGTGTGTCTATCCGTGTTTTTAACTTCCTGTACAGTTTAGAGGAGTTGTTTTGAACAGGTCGGACCTGTGGATCGCAGTTTTCGTGTTTGTGTGTTTTGTGTTTGTTATCAGAATTGAACATGATGTTTCTGAGGGATTTCACACAAAAGGCCTCAGGTTTGGAACCTGGAACCAGCAGAGATAAACACAGCTTTACAAGCAGCGTAAAAAATACCGTGAAAACAAGCGAACAAAGAACGCTTTCTGACCTTAAACACAGAGCTGCTCTGAATTCAGACTCCGAACATTTAAAAGAGTGGCACCGGCTCACTTATCTGTGCCGACCCATGAAGTGGGCGCAGGATACTCTGGGAGTTTCCAGCTCAGCATTGTGTGGGCACTAATAGATAACACAGTTTAAGTGATGAAAAGCAGAAAGGCTGTAGAATTAGAGAATAGAGTATGAGCTGCAGCTGCTCAACACCTTTCTGTTTTAATAAGCTTAGAGTCACAGCGGAGGAACGCTCAGATCTGTTACCAAGATAAACAAGCTAAACTCCAGAAATGTACCTGAACACACCTCATTTCCAGAACACCACGCCCATCAGTGTAGATATATTCAGAAGCTCTGCTGCTGTTTAAACCAGGCAGGAGGAAAATAGGAGTGAAAATAGACTGTTTGTGGGGTGTAAGATAGCAATGAGCATCACTATGTGCTTTGCCTAGGGTGTGGGATAAAGCCCACGGTGTTCAAATTCTTATATTTTTAATAAATTAAGAGAAGCAGCATGACCTACTCTACTGTACTCTCTCTCTCTCAGACTCCGGCTGCTGATGGAGAAACATAAATCAGAATTCTGACTTTAAATCAAGATTCACTTAAAGGTAAATGCTAATAAACACTGATTTAACATTCTTTTTTGCAAGTAAATAAATCTGATTACTAAAACATACAGAAAAAGTTTATATATTTGTATAAATATAAACAGAACTCGCTGTAGGAGCTCTAATCTGAATCCTGGTGTTCAGTTGAAGGTCAGGTCAGGTTCAGTCGTTCGTTCACTCGGCTGTATTGAAAAGCATTTAGAGCCTCTGCTGCTTTTATAGAGTAAAAAACAATCTGCATCTGGCTGCTCTGACCTCAGGCCAGTTTCCTCCGGTCACTAGAGCCGCTTTCAGCTCCAGCGAGATGAGGATTGATAGGCAGGACTGCAGGACTGGACTTTCAGCAGCACAAAACCCCTCGCTGAAAAGAGATTGAAGAACCTTAAAGAGACCCAATACTAAAGAGGCTCATTCCATTTCCCCTGATATTCATTTATGTGGTTTTATGGATGATAAATTATAAATACGGAAAATATGGAACCAGTTTCCAACTTCCCTTTATACATCCAATCAGGATTCAGGAGAGATTCAATTCTGAAGAGTTAGGGGTGCTGTGTGGTTGTATTGGTAGTGTGTTTGGGCTGTGCTGTGGCTGTGTTAGGGCTGTGTTAAGGATGCGTTGTGTCTGTGTTTGGGCTGTATTGTGGTGGTGTTAGAGGTGTGTAGTGGCTGGGTTGTGGCTGTGTTAGGAGGAGTGTGTTGTGGCTGTGTTAGAGCTGTATTTTGACTGTGTTTGGGCTCTATTGTAGCTGTTTTAGGGCTGTGAAAATGAAAAAGAGCTATTACTATGTTTTCATATACAGAGCATTTATTCTTGTTTTTTGGGTCCAATCCCAATCTAAAAAAAACTGTGATGTTGTTTAAAATGTAGATTAATGTAAATAAAAATGGAATACAAATCCATACATCCATTTACAAAAAATTGCATTTGTTGCAAATAATTTAACATTTACCTAATGTCCTGAGTCTTGTGGAACTGTGTTGTATAAAAGCAATGGTTCGTACATCCTGCTGTTATTATATTTGCTATCAGGAAGAACATGATGTTCCTGAGGGACGAATCACAAAAGGCCTCGGGTTTAAAGCGGCTCAATACGACCAACAGAGATAAACTCAGCTCATAATCCATCAGAATATCATTAAAATAAACAAACACTCAAAAACAGAGCTGCTCTTAAACACAACTTCAGACTGTGATTCACCCTGATGTGTTTTTATATATGATCATTTATAAACACATTATATATTCAACCATTTCCAGCCTCTCTTTATCATCAGACCTGAACAAACTGAACTATGCAAATGACCTGTGATCTGACTGGCTGTTCTCTGTTGAAAGAGAGTTTTATAACCTAGTTTTTGGTGAATAATGGACTGTACTCTCAGTGTAGGGCAGCTGACACTGTAACACAGCAGAACATGGGAAACTTCCTCCCCCCGGATCTCACCAGTCTGAAGAAGAAGCCGTGACAGACTGCTTTCCAGAAATCACAGAGATGATCCAACTCAAATAAATCTGCTGAGAGGATTTATTGACAAGAACCACAAACAGACAATTTTGAAAGGGATTCAAAAGAGCCCGAAAACAAACAATCCTATTATCAGCGCGAGAGCATCCGCACGCGAGAGAGAGAGAGAGAGAGAGAGAGAGAGAGAGATAGAGAGAGAGAGATAGAGAGAGAGAGAGAGAGAGAGAGTAAATGAGAACGCTCTCTCGCGTTGTCACCTCGTCGCTCTGTCAGCGTGATCAAAGAGGATAACATTACTCATTTATCAAACACAACTTCTGAATTAACTCGACACCAACTCAGATCCACCAACACGCCCAGATTCATTAACCTATCAGAGTGCATATAAACAGCCGGGGGGCGGGGCTGAAGATTCACGGTTGCGTGGTCAAAGCTGTATTGTAGATGTTTGAGGGCGTGACCATGTTTAAATACAGTACGATTGGGAATAACTACATCTGGATAAGGTGTGAGGTGTTATCTTGTGATAAAATAAATGCATTAATTAAGAGAAGAAAGACTGACCAGGTTATAAAGTGATTTATAATGATTTTTATACAGTATTTATTCTGTATTTATTCTGTATTTTGACTCATTTTCCCCCCGACTCAAGACTCTGCAGGCAAAATAATTATCTCAGATAATCACTTCCAACACTTCCCAGCTTCAGCAGTGAGAACCGGGTTTATGCCAATAAATTCACAGCGGTAATTAAACATGATCAGAAACAATAGTATTGATGAAGAAAATCTGTGTTTTTTTATGCAGATTTACTCAGAAAAAAGGGTAAAAATCAGAGGCTGCCCACGGTACCGGCTAATGTACCTGCTAATGATCTAAATAACTTCAACAGATGTGTGGTTATTTGTAGTTATTAATTTACATCAAATTTAAATTAATTTGTACTGTTCTGTATAATTTAATTTGTTATATTTCTCATGTTTGACTGCATTAGTCTCTCAGATGCTAATAGAGTCTAGTAGACTAGTAGAGTCGAGTCAGTAGAGAGACAAAAGTATTTGGACACCTACAGGAGCATTTCTGACATCCCGTTCTCCCAAACTGCACCGTGCAGCTTAATTTAGGGCAGTGTGTCATTGTGTCTTTGCTATCATAACGACAGGAAAAGGACACCATGAACGTCTCAAAATGCACAAAAGTCATGTACTAATTCTTTTAATTATTTATGGGTGTGGTTAATTTTGGGTGTAACGTGAAATAAACCAAAAAAACAAAAACAATCAGAGCATTACCGAGATAGCGATGAACGTCTGACTGTTGGCGTCTGTCTAGGTTGTATTCAGTCAGTGGAGCTCCTGTGTTTTCTGTTACCAAGATAAACAAGATAAAACTCCAGAAATGTACCTGAACACACCTCATTTCCAGAACACCACGCCCTTTGCCACAGATATTTTCCTAAAATCAGATGCCATTATAATGATGAAATTCAGGAATACTTACATTAATGCATTTAAATGAAAGTTCAGGTGGGCAGGTTGTGTAGAACTTTAGGAAGACAACCAACAGTCCAACCATATAACTTTCACGGCCAAGATGATAACCCACAGTTTGATGGATCCTGAAGGAGAAGTTGGCTGGAAATTGGGATCAACACACGAAAAACAGAGCTGAGTTTCAATGCTTGTTTTCTTCAATTCAATAGAGCTGTTGATTAATTGACTCATTGATTGATTGACTGAAGAAGCACAATAAGTCTAAAACTAGTCTGAAATTTGATGAGCAAACAGCAGCTTCACCATAACTAAGATCTCCAGGATCTCCAGTGCTTCTATCCACCGTACTGCAGTTTATCTTGTGCGCAGCTGAAGCACAAACGACATATTTAGCCCGACGCCTCTTCAAGCAGTTCTTCACAAAGCGAACTCGGCCTGGTAATGAGCAGCAGAGCGACTGTGATCTGGCCCAGAGCCCACCTATGCTCTGCATCACACGGGCTGTTCCAGGAATCAATTAACCTCCTTCTCTGCAGCTCAGAGAGGGGTCTTCTTCTGCAGAGTCCTGCAGTTTTTAGATAACCACCGACTTTTTTGTTTACCAGAAGATATTTGCTGTGCGACTCTGTGCCGTGGCCACCGGGGTTCTGACGCAGAGTCTTCAGCCCAGAGTCCACCCACTGCGCCACGCCGCGGCGCTCAACCAGTCAGAGGAAAAAGTGAAAAAGTGAAAAGCGACGGCTGGCGTGTCTCTGAGCGAATCACAAGACAGCCGGATCTTCTCCTCTGAGCAGAGAGCTATATTCTCTCTGTTTGAACAGGATTACAGCTCCAATTGCCATGGTTATTTACTCAACATAAAGCCCGGGATGGAAGCTGCTGTGCTGAAAACGTGTTACCCTTTGACATTCAGTGTCCTTTCCATTTCTCCGTTTCTCCGTTTCTCTACACTGATGACGAGCTGGTTTTTAGCTGGTTTGATGGGGAGAAAGTTCGATTGTTCAGAACAGTCAAAGCAAACAAGCAAATAAGCAAATATCACATTCTGTAGGCAAAGAAAATTCAAAGAAAACATTTGTCTTCATGCCGCTTTCCACTTACCTGAGATATTGGATGAGGAAAGCTGTGCATTCTATTTAAAATATACAATAACTTACAGCAGCGCTTCTCAAACTGAGATACTGGAAACACTGGTGATTCTCTAAGCATCACAAGCTTGATTTCAGGACTGTCTGAACTACATCTGCACTGTAAAAAAGGATGTGCTAGTTTTACTTAAAAAAACAAAACAGAAACAAATGTTTTAGGTAAAATTACAGAAACTGTGAAACTGTGGTAATTTTTACAAAAACCAAACAATTAAATTGACATTACTTAATAATATTGCAAAAATGTTCCACCAACGTTTTACGTAGAACCAACAACATTTTTTTAAGTCACTTTACAACTTCATGTAAAACAATTTCTCTATGTTCTCCAGTGAATAAATTTAAGCATTTTTTTAGACTTAATATTGTAATATGTCTTGTGGAACATTGGGTCCCAAACAGTCTTAGAAAATGTTTGTTAGGCACGCTCACTTCATGTTGACTTTACTGAAATTTAAATGCAACATTTTAACGAGCAGATTCTATAAGCTAGTAAATACTGTAGTTCACTGATCGGCTCTGTTGTAGTTTATTTTCCTCTGTTTAAATCCTTATAAATTTCCATCTCTCAGTTTTGTTATAAAGAAGCTCAGCAGAAACCTAAAAAATTGAATATTTTCTAAAAGACAAATCTTTTTTTAAGGGCTGTCATAATTTTTTCACTGGACTGCATGTAAATATACTGTATTACATTTCTTCATGGGTTTTGTTTCTGGCTTCTGAAACTTTTGTGTTTCTGTTTCTGTTTTTTTTCTTACACAGTAAAGAAATATATATTATTAACTTCATCAATAAAAATTGTATTAAATTGCTTTCTGTGTTATGCACACAATACACAGGTCTTGTGTTTGTGAAATACTGTATAACAGTGAGTTTTAGTGTGTTCTGTTTTTCCGACTCTCTGTTTCAGAGGCAGCTGAAAGTGATGCTATTTTTATCCACTAGTTGATAGTTTTTAGGATCAGCTGTCGGCCTTCAGAGGGAGATGTGTTGAGATGCGCTGCTTTGACATCATTTATCTTTTGATCCTGCCAACCGGCTTCACCCCGAACCCACTGTAGTTCAGAGATCTCTCAGTGATCAGCTTCCCCATCAACCCCATCAAAGCACCGCGAGAAGCTCTTATCTCCACTCCTGCAGGACCTTCTGTCAGAACCAGGTCTTCTCCATCACACATTTAAAGAACACTTACAGTAGAGCATCACAGCCCATCAGCCAATCACTGATCACGCTCCTGATCAGATCAATGAGAATCGTGCTTTGGGAATCAAACATTAGATAAACGTTTAAAGTTTATTGGTAGTTTCTAAACATTATACTGCAACTGCACTCACCATCAGTCCAGTCAGATCCCCTCACCAACCCTGGTGAAATATATATATAATATATATATATATATAAATATATACAGGGTTTGGAGAATGAAAGTGAAACACCTGGTTTTAGATCACAATAATTGATTGTGGTGACGGACAGTTCTGGTGGAAACAGGAGAGTTGAGGTGCACATTGAATTCTGCGTGATTTGATCAGCCGTGGTTTTATGTTTTTTGGATACAATCCGGGTTAGCACCCGAACATCCCTTTCAGACAGCTTCCTCTTACAGCGTCCACAGTTAATCCTGTTGGATGTGGTTGGCTCTTCTTGGTGGTTAATGCTGACATTACCCTGGATACCGTGGCTCTTGATGCATCATAAAGACTTGCTGTCTTGGTCACAGATGCTCCAGCAAGACGTGCACCAACAATTTGTCCTCTTTTGAACTCTGGTATGTCCCCCATAATGTTGTGTGCATTGCAATATTTTGAGCAAAAGTAACACTGGGGTAAAGGTGGACAAGGTCCAAAATCATCTTTAAAAATATAATTTCATCCACATTTAAATAAATATTCACACATTTATGCATAATTCAGTAAAAGAATCAGAGTTACTGGGCCGTCCATCATTCAACAGTTTTTAAATTGGGTCACATGGGTTGAGGCCATTTCTTCATGCTTCTGAATTCATCACACTTCTTCTATCAGCTGTTTCATCCTCAATAAGAACCAGTGACCCAATTCCATTACCATCCATACAAACCAGAACAGATCACAAACCTCCCATTTCCGTCTCCATATTCAACCCAACTAAAACAGCAGGAGTGAAAAGAGCCGAGAACCTCCGTGTAAATTCAGTCTAAATTCAGTCTAAATTCAGTCTAAATTCTTAATTTCACTCATTTAACTGCAAATTTAACTCTGCTAATCAACTCCAGACCTTTTATTCCAATACCAATCTGAGAGAAAATAACGAGGGAACATATCAGACACAATCTGTCCATAAATCTGACCAGGAAATTATCACTTAATTATCCAAATACTTTTGTGAAAATGAACATAGCTGTAATTCCTTATTCAATACATGTTTTAAACCCCTTGAATTAAAGCTAAAAATCTACAATTCAATCACATTTATACATTTCAAACCCACTGAGATGCTGAACTGCAGCAAAATCATAAAAATATAAAGAATTAAGTCGAGAGAGAGAGAAAGAGAGAGAGAGATAAAGAAAGAGAGAGAAAGAGAGAGAGAGAACAAGAGAGAGAGAGAGCGAGAGAGAGAGAGAGAGAGAACAAGAGAGAGAGAGAGAGAGAGAGAGAAAGAGAGCGAGAGTTACTAGAAGCTGACTGTATTCCACAGAAGACTCTCACTAGAACATCTAAACAAAAAAAGAGAACAAACCCAATAAAAGTTTTGATTGTTAAACTAGGAAATAAAAAAGAAAAAATATTACGTCAGCACACACAGACCAATCAGGCTACAGTTTCATTTTCTTGTTTTTTTATTTATTTTATTTTATTTTCTCTGACGAAACCAGCAAGTTAGGGACATTTCCTTTAATTATAAAATGTGAGTTATAAGGAAACTCTGTCAGTTTCAAGGAAGAGTTTGGAGCAGATAAAGTCCAAGACAGAAAAATTGCATCAGTGGCAGCTCCTGCCTGCCGGGGAGACAGAAATCCAATAAAAACTACCTGCTTTAGCTTCAGCTGCCACTGTACTGCAATACTGCCCATTTAGAAAAAGAGAGGAAATGGGAAATAACTGTTAATGACAGCAGTGTTAATCTTCAGGAAGTGCAAAAATGTGTTTTTTTATCCTTTTTTATTAATACACTGAACATATTAAACATTTGATTAGAGGTGTAGCATGAAATAAACCAATCAGAGTGTCTCTCAGTTGCTCATCATTCTCTTTAAGAGTAGATCAGGTGAGCTCTGACTTTGGTGGATTGCTATTGTAACGGTGCAGCTACCTGGACGTGTTCAACAAACTCTTCTCCGCAGAGGAAACTGAGCTGCTGGTTGACGCTGTGAAGGAGCTCCAGCAGCTCATTTACGGGAACAGCAATGTTATTTTATTTACTATTCTGTTTATTGTTGATGTAAAAGTTGGGTTTGTGCTGCTGTGTGTTCATGTGTGTGTAATAAGTGGGGGTGTACGCTCGGCTCGGCACAGCGCCTGTGTTACCGAGATAGCGATGAACGTCTGACTGTTGGCGTCTGTCTAGGTTGTATTCAGTCAGTGGCGCTCCTGTGTTTTCTGTTACCAAGATAAACAAGATAAAACTCCAGAAATGTACCTGAACACACCTCATTTCCAGAACACCACGCCCATCAGTGTAGATATATTCAGAAGCTCTGCTGCTGTTTAAAGCAGGTTGGATTAAGAGTTCCTACCTGGAAATCACCTGGAACCCAGACAGTCCACATGTAAGCCCTGCATGAGCTGTATTTGATTGTGCTGGCTGGGTGTAAATAAGTCTTCTTTAATGTTTTACGAGGAGGTCGTATCCTATTGTTCAGTAAGTGGGCGGTTAAATGACCTTTATTGGCTCTTTTTGTTGCAAAACTCTGAATATCACAGTAGAGGAAAGTCTGGATGAAAGTGTTAAAGTCTATGTTCTTTAACAGCAGTAATATTAATACTCCACACCTGGTGAAGTGCTAATTTAACAAATTTTTTATAGATGATGTGGAGCTCGCTTTTACTCTACGGGTTTTAACACCCAGGTGGTAAAATACAGCGCCGCAGGTCGGTGTTCCTCGGCGAGCGGAGGAAGAAGACATCCCCCGAGAGCGAGGCTGTGAAACTGACCGGCACTTTCTCTTCTTATTCAGAGCCATTTAGGGATCGATATACTGAGCGAGCGAGAGCCATCAACCCAACTCTGCAGACAAGCGAAAAGAATGTGCTGGATGTGGAGGCAGTAAAGATGGACTCACGCCGAAGTGCCCTGAAGCCCCCATAAATCCCCCCGCAGAGGGGATGGGACTGAAGCTGAGCACCTGCTCCATCACGCTGGCGGGGAGCAGGTCTGTAATGGTAATGCAATATCAATTTCTTGTCTTATTCTCTTAACTGAAAAGGTGTTTCCACCTTTTTTATCCTTTCTGAGGCCTTAAATAGTTCAGCAGGTAGCTGCAGGCGAGAGCTGAATCATACTTGTGGGAAAAGTAAAGGTATTTAATAACAACCCGTCTAATAAAGCCGCTCCCGTCGGCTCGGCCGGGAAGAGTCCGTTTCGGTGTTTAATGACCGCCTCTGTTTAAGGCCGGGGATTCGGGATTCGGCACTTTGATGAGCGATTGAGCCGAAGACTTCTAAAAACTTGCCTCCCCTCGAGCCTTTTCTCGTCTCTAAACCCGGAGATTAATTGAATTTGCCCGAAGGCACCGAGTTCCTTCATCTCTCTTTGCGCTGCTGTTGATTCACTGCTTCTTTTTCATTTAGGGATTTTAAATATTTTCACTTGAAAAGGGATGAGTGACTTCATTTTTCTCTGTACAATTTAGAGTCAAATTCACTATTAAAAAAGTCTGTAAAGGATCAGCAAAGGATTCAGAGAATCTGCAATAAAGCAGTTTATTCCCAGAAGCTCTGTTTCCACAGTCAAACTGTTTAATATTACTTAAAATTCATAAGTATTATAAACATAGATCAGTGGATGTTTTCTTGAGGTTTGTTGGATGTTTTCGTGAATTTGGCTAAATGTTTGGCTATGGATGTTGAACATTTTTGGTGAGGTTTGCTGAATGTTTGGGTGTGGATGCCGGACTTTTTTTGGTAAGGATTGCTGGAAAAAAAGTAAATTAAAGTTAATTACTAATAGAGTAATCAGTAATTGAGTGTTTTTGTTGTTAAGACTAATGTAAAGATTTTTATGTAAGGGCTGGGTTTATTTCAGTGTAATGGAGGAATAGTTGGATTCAGATGGTCTGATGGACGTGTTCTATATCAGAGTGATGTTCTGTAGCGATGTATTTGAGCGCTGTGATTGGCTGTGGTTGGTGAGTCGGTGACGGTTGATTAGCATGTAGTGCAGCGTCCTGTTCGCTGACCCGCCTTTATACCAGTTTCAAATTTCAAGTCTTTTCTTCTTCTTTCTCACCTGAATACTTATTATTGGATGATCGCTTAATCAGATGCAGCCCGGCGCCCTCCTTTAAGGTCAAGTACGGCCTGTTGTTTCCCTGGATCTGCTCTCGACTCTCACACTGTGTTTATATTCTGTTTATGTTGATCTGAGTGGAGATGGAGATCAGACATATAAATATTTTTATAGATGAGCAAACTTGTAGAGACGTTTTATTTTTGGCTGTAAACATTAACTCCTTAGTGCATTAATACATGTGATTCATCTGAAAAGTCAGGTTTGGACCAACACTTTTTTTAACAGAGTTTAGAGACAAATTAGCATTTTTTGTTTTTTTGGACAGCGTTTGTTTGTTGGACACGTCCAGGTAGCTGCACCGTTAAAATAGCAATCCACCAAAGTCAGAGCTCACCTGTTTTTACTCTTAAAGATACACTCTGATTGGTTTATTATTTCATGTTAAGCCCAAAATTATGATTAACCACACCCATGATTATTTAAGATAATTAGTACATGCTTTTTGATTTGTGTTTTTAGTTGCGCAGGGTGTACTTTTCCCGTTGTTACGATAGCAAAGACACACTGACACGCCCTGAATCAGTGAAGCTGTACAGTGCACAGTTGATGCAGAGCCCTAACTGTGATTAATCACAGAATACTGTTGTGATTAATCGTATTAGTTTTTTATTGAATCAGTTGACAGTTCTGCAGCGTTAGGTTCTGTTCTCGGTGTGGGTGATGGAGCTGCTCCTCCTTCTGTATTCTGGTCTGGATCTCCAGCTCCTGCACGGTGGCGGCTGATTGGTCCAGGCTGATAAGTGTCCTGCGGAGTCGGGTGGAGGATCCGTGCTGAGCTGGAATCGCTCTGGAAAAGCCAATGTTTATTAATCCCTCAGTCTGGGAGGAGGAGCAGCGAGACTCGTCCACACTGCCGAGAAAAAACATTAAAACAGAGTGCGGGAAATCGACAGAAACATCAAACTGTAGATCTGCTGCTCCACACCTCCTCCACCTCCGCACACCACCTCCACCGCCTCCATCTCCTCCACCTCCTCCACCTCCTCCACCGCCTCCACCTCCTCCACCTCCTCCACCGCCTCCACCGCCTCCATCTCCTCCACCTCCTCCACCTCCGCCCACCACCTCCACCGCCTCCATCTCCTCCACCTCCTCCACCTCCTCCACCGCCTCCATCTCCTCCACCTCCTGCACCGCCTCCATCTCCTCCACCTCCTCCACCGCCTCCACCACCTCCATCTCCTCCATCTCCTCCACCTCCTCCACCGCCTCCATCTCCTCCACCTCCTCCATCTCCTCCACCTCCTCCACCTCCTCCACCACCTCCACCGCCTCCATCTCTCTCTCTCTGCAGATGATTATATACAGTAACCATCTCCCCTCCACCTCCGCCCTTTACCTACCACCTCCTCCCAACACCTCCACCCACCACCTCCGCCCTCCATACGGTCCTAATGTAAAGGCTAAGTGCTGCAGTTAAACGTATGAACGCAATGAGCTCTGCAATCAATGCAGCTGATTATTCGCAGTTACAGCTGCAAAACATCTCTGATCATATAAGCATCATGCTCCACCTCCTCCACCTTTCTCTCTGCAGCAGACAATATACAGTAAGCATCTCCACCCACCCTCCATGTGGTCCTTATTTAAAGGCTAAAAGCTGCAGTTAAACATGAACAGAATCAATACGGCTGATTAGTCGCAGTTATAGCTGCAAAACATCTTTACCATAAAAAAACTCCTCCACCTATTTCAACTCCTCCACCTCCTCCACTTATTTTAACTTCTCCACCTATTTCAGCTTCTTCGCCTCCTCCACCTATTTTATCTTCTACACCTACTCCACCAACTCCACCTTCTCCATCCCTTCCACCTAATCTACCTACTCTACTTACTCCAGCCTCACCTCTTCCACCTCCTCCACCTACTTCACATCTTTCACCTTCTCCACCTCTTCCACTTCTTTTACCTACTCCACCACCTCCATCTTTGAGTTTAAGTGGCTGTGCTGTAAGTTACAGTAAATGGTCAGTATGAGCTAAAGTAATTTATTGAACTCAGAAAACTATTTCTGTTCAGGGAGAAAATAAATAAAGAAAATGTTTTTTCATATTATTTTTTTACAGGCCTTTATTTCTCACTTCAAGTGAATTACACGTTTCCCATATAAATCATAAATCATTTTTTCCAAATCTTATTTTTGTTGTCATAGCAAACATTCTGTTCTAAAGATACTCACTCTATCATGTAATAACCAGGGCTTTATAAAAATATGACAGTCATTTTTGTGCTCTGGATCGCTATTTCTTGTTCATTTCACCCCTTTCTTTTTTGACCAGATAAAGAATTGGATAAATAAACTGATTTTTTTTTTTTAGAAATTTATCAGTTTAATTTTAATTTTCACTCAAACTCTGTATAAAGATGAGAAATCAGAAATCAGTTTCATGCTGGGTGAAAAATCGTCCCCAGCCTGGAGGCTGATTATCACAAGTGCACAACATGTTTTCACTACAGGGCCAGAAGCACAATCAATTAGACCAGGGGTCAAAATAAATAACAGCAGGGGATCAGCTGAGTAATCCGCACTGGAGGAACAGCTGGAGGTGCTCTTCTCTTCCTGTAGAATTTAAATACACTGAATTTTTTTATTTTATTTTTTTTTATCTCATTTTCTCCCCAATTTACACTGCAAATTACCCAACCCACTCATCACCAGCACACACCTCCTCCGATACATGTGAAGTCAGACTCCGCCTCTCCTTTTGAGCTGCTGCTGATGATGTAGCATTGCCGAGTAGCATCACAGCGCTAACACTCGGAGGAAAGCGCAGCAACTCTGGTGGTTCTGATACATCAGCTCACAGACGCAGCCTTGTGCTGATCCACATCACCCTAGGAGTGATGAGGGGAGAGAGAGAGCGCCATCTACTGTACTGTACCCACCCAGAGAGAACAAGAGAGAGCCAACTGTGCTCTCTTAGGGCTCCTGGCAGCTGATGGCAAGCTGCATGACTGGGATTCAAACCAGAAATCTTCGTCATTCGATCATAGTGGCAGCGCTTTAGACTGCTGGACCACTCGGAGCCTCTCAACTACACTGAATTATAATTATAAATGCTGCATAATTTTACTGAAAACGAGATATTAATAAAGGGGTTATCTATCTATCTGTGCAATTACACTATATTACTCATTATATTGTATTTAGCAGATGCTTTTATCCAAAGTGACTTTCACTTTTCAATTTCAATACAATTACAAATAACTGCATGTGCATCTAAATAAATTAATGAGTCTATATAACAGCAAATAAAGAGAAAACAAAATCAATGTGACACTTTTAGCTAAACAGACCTTGAATTGTGCTAAATATCATCTATGGCAGTTTATAACACACTCTACACACACTTTAGTGAAGCTCTGCAGTGTGAGGTCAGTACAGAACTTTTTCTAAGGTCATTTGAAGGCATGTATGTATCTGTATGTATGTTTTATGTATCTGTGTGTATTTTTTATGTGTTTGTGTGTCCTGGATTAATTATTTCTCATGATGATCACCTGATTAAACGTGTATACAGCGTGAGACTGTTTATATTTACTGAATATAACAGACAGTATTAAAGGCTAAAAGCTTAATCAGGTTTCAAACACAGCTAATGGATAAAAAGCATTAAAGCCGCTGTGCTAAGTGATACGCGTCCTTGGATGCACCAGTGCCCTTTAGAGTGTAGTCATGAGTGTAAATAAAAATTGATTGAATTTCATAACAAGGAAAAACACGCTTTCAGCTGGAAGCGAGAGCGGAGTAGAGAATGCAGTGTGAATTTCAATGACAATTGCAGTGATTAACTTCATCTGCGTCACCAGATGTTAAACAACACGGCGGTGTTGGTAACCTGTCTCAGGACGCCTCTTACAGTAACGCAGGAAGCCCTGTGTTAACTGAACTTATTTATAGTTAATTCTGATTAATTCTGAAAACTATCGTATTCATGCTGTTTGGGAAATAATGTGCTGAAAGAGAACCTTCACAGAGTCAACCAGCAGAGAGAAGAGTTTGTTGGACACGTCCAGGTAGCTGCACCATTACAATAGCAATCCACCAAAGTCAGAGCTCACCTGATCTACTCTTAAAGAGAATGATGAGCAAGAGACACTCTGATTGGTTTATTATTTCACGTTAAGCTCAAAATCAACCAAACCCATGATTAATTAAAGGTCTCATTCCATCGTTTTTTAATACATTTTAAAATGTATAGTTGTGTCTCTAAAATAAATGAATGCCATGTGAGCTCTTTTTGTGTAAAAAAAAAGTGCTCTGGTGTTTCTGTATAACCCTACTTTAGTTCACTGGATTAGTGGTCTCTAAAGAAAGACAGCAATCCCACACTTCCTTCCCTCTGGGTGAAACTACAGTATATATTTTTATGATAAGTCAAAATTTTCGGTACCACTTTAAAATAAGTGGGTAGTCTTATTTTAAAGAGGAACCAAATTTTCTATCTTCTACTTTAAAAAGTAAAATAAAATCTGCACTGAACTTTAAACTGTTTGTGTTTTTCCCAAAATATTTAAAATAAAGGCCAGAAGTTCATTATTTGGGTAAAACAGGTCGGTTCCTCTCTGTCTTGCTGATCCATCTCATATCAATCACTCAGCTCCTCATGCGAGAGATTAGCGATTAACGATTAGCGTTAGCAATTAGCGGTTAGTGATTAACCTCGCTGAGACGAGCAATGACCCACAGTTTCGAATCTCGAGGAGAGACAAGCTTTTCACACGTGCGCATCTTCATCACCGGAGCTCAGAGCCGTTAGTACTCCGGTGAGCTGTCTCTGACGGTGTCCGGGCTGATCTGTGGGACGTGGTGTGATAAAGGACGGTGGTGTTCGGTATGATGAAGCGTTAAACTCCTCCCTCAGGCTTTAATTCAGCAGGTCTGAGATCAGTAATGTAAATGTTCTCCCGGCCGCTTTCCCGCCTCCAGCTGATCCATCAATCTGCACTCCCCCCCCCGACCCATAACCCCCCCCGGCATCCAGATCACTGTTTACCAGTCCATCATCACCGCCTGTGCCAGCCTGAGCTCTGCCAGCTGAGTACGGGCGAGAGTGTGTGTGTGTGTGTGTGTGTGTGTGTTTGTGTGTGTGTGTGTGAGAGTGTGTGTGTGTTTGTGTGTGTGAGGGAGAGCTATAGAGCTGCACTGTTTCAGACTGATGATTCCGGCGTCTGGTTATTTGTTCGGCCTTTAGGATTTGCTGTTTGCTAATCGCTATTAACTCTTCACTCTTCACTATTCGCTAATCGGTATTCGCTGTTCACTATTCGCTATTTGCTGTTAGTTATTCGCTCTTCCTCTGTGTCTCTCGTGACTCTCTAATAGAGTTCTTACATGTAACATCGCACAAAAAACTATATATATATATATATATATATATATAAATATTTATTTATATATTTATATATATAATCTCCTGTGGAACTCTGAGGCCTGTGATAAATAAGACTCGGCCGCCGAGCATTCTATTCATCTATTCCTTTATTTCTCTATTTCTCTATTCCTCTATTTCTCTATTCCTCTATTCCTTTATTTCTCTATTTCTCTATTTCTCTTATAAATTTATTTATTTCTTCACGCTTGAGGGAAAGATTAATTTAAGCAGAGAGAGTGGCTAATGGATTTCAGATAGGAAATTATGCTTGAATCTGCATAAAGCGAGATTCTGATGTTTACTCTATTGTGTGTCTGCCTTCCGCCTCTGAAATTGGCTACCCTCAAGCAACGGAGACGGAGAAAAAGAATGAGAGAATAAAAGAGAGAGAGAGAGAGAGAGAGAGAGAAAGAGAGGGAGAGAGAGAGAGAGAGAGGGAGGGTAACTTCAGGATACTCAGTATCTCTACATTCAGAACTGTATTCAAACCAAATCTGATTCTGATCCATAAAGACCTGAAAACTGCTAAATGCTAAAAAACATTAATCAAAAAGCCCTAAAGGAAGCTTTTTATTAGCTGAAGGCTGAACGTCGTCTGTGTTACACAACTCCAGATCAGAAAAAAGGTCCCGAACACAATGAAAAACACTTTTTTGCATGTTTTCTTAGGCTTTTATTTGATTTGATGAACCCAATATATTTCATATTTTAGCAGTTCAACTTTATTTTATTATTAATAATATGCATCTATTCCAAACAAAGTTGGGAGTTTAGAGGAGTTTATTGTGCAGGAGGACAGTATATTACTATGGATTTCACAGCCACGTTTATAGTGTACTAAAATATTTACTTTTATTTTTAGAAAGCTCAGCTCTACATTCAGAAGTGTATTCAGTCTGATTAATAAAGATGATTATAAGAGGAAATGGTGAAAAGGTCTGGCAGCAGGTTTATTCTGTGGTTGTGGGCGTGGGCCGGGGGTCGGTGTTATATAAAAGGCAGTTGGCCGGTCGGTGGGAATTTTCTTGGATTGAGGCGTGTTGTTTGTTTTTCCTGGTTATTTATGTGCATCCTGTGGAAAAACAGCATCATCAGATGTCCCGCCCCCTGCAGGGCACCACCTGCTACTGCAGAGCCTCTCTCTCTGCAGGCCTGAGCTCTCCACAATCTGCCCTGTGACCCCATCCACCCAGATCTCACTCGCCTGAGTACTGCTGCCTGTCGCCTGTTTATAGTGAGTAATATTTATGTGAATCTGATTCTGCAGGTTTATGTGTAGGCGTGTGAGTGTGTGTGTGTGTAGGCGTGTGAGTGTGTGTAAGCGTGTGAGTGTGTGTAAGCGTGTGAGTGTGTGTGTGTGTAAGCGTGTGAGTGTGTGAGTGTGTGTGTGAGATATTGATGCTGAGTAATATTTAAAGGAGTCCTTCCTCTAAAATCCACTTTTTCTTTTACTTCTAAAATACATATAGGTATAGTGACTGCTGCTCAGCCAACAAAACCCCGGGGTGGATTTTTACTTTCCGGACCTGGACTATCCACCTCTGTGTGTAACTAAATATAGGTTTATATAGGATCTCTGGTGGATTTGACGTTTTACAGAGACTCTAAGAGCTTTCATATATCAAATAATGCAAAGAAAACAAGTTCATATTTATAAAGATTTAAGAGTTCAGAAATCATCAATATTTGGTGGTTTTTGGTGTTTTTTTTATCACAGTTTTTATCATGCATCTTGGCATCATGTTCTCCTCCACCAGTCTTACACACTGCTTTTGGATAACTTTATGCTGCTTTACTCCTGGTGTAAAAATTCAAGCAGTTCAGTTTGGTGGTTTGATGGTTTGTGATCCTCCATCTTCCTCTTGATTATATTCCAGAGGTTTTTAATTTGATAAAATCAAAGAAATTCGTCATTTTTAAGTTGTCTTTTTTACTGTCTTAACAGACACCGGCTTTAGAGCACAGAGACACTCCCGGACCTGAACTGAACACTTCAACAAACCTACCTCTCTCTATACAGCGTCCTCCGTAATCAAATCAAACCAATCAGACATTATTAAATACACATTGCAGACTTTAATTTAAGAGTAATTTAATTAGCATACATTTCCCTTTCACCGTGCTGAAAGTGGAACACTTGTTTACTCAGCTCATTTAAAGTCAGCGTAATGTTTGGTACATCTGGATTTGAAGATGTTTAAGATTAAACAGATGTGTTTCACTGATTCATCAGTTTAATATAAGATGTCGCTTTCAAACATTTTTAGACTAAGAAATTCTCTCTGTCCCTCAGAAACATCTAATATTACATATACTGTGATATATAGAGCTCCACGCTCATCGCTATCTTACACCCTGCAAACAGCCAATAATCATTCTATCTTCCTCCTGTCTGGTTTAAACAGCAGCAGAGCTTCTGAATATATCTACACTGATGGGCGTGGTGTTCTGGAAATGAGGTGTGTTCAGGTACATTTCTGGAGTTTTATCTTGTTTATCTTGGTAACAGAAAACACAGGAGCTCCACTGACTGAATACAACCTAGACAGACGCCAACAGTCAGACGTTCATCGCTATCTTGGTAACACAGACGCTGTGCCGAGCCGAGCGTACACCCCCACTTATTACACACACATGAACACACAGCAGCACAAACCCAACTTTTACATCAACAATAAACAGAATAGTAAATAAAATAACATTGCTGTTCCCGTAAATGAGCTGCTGGAGCTCCTTCACAGCGTCAACCAGCAGCTCAGTTTCCTCTGCTGAGAAGAGTTTGTTGGACACGTCCAGGTAGCTGCACCGTTACAATAGCAATCCACCAAAGTCAGAGCTCACCTGATCTACTCTTAAAGAGAATGATGAGCAAGAGACGCTGTTCTGGTTTATTCTGATTGGTTTATTATTAAACGTTACGCCCAAAATTAACCACACCCATGATTAATTAAGAGAATTATTAAATGACTTTTGCACTTATTGACTTATAGATCTATGGTTCTCTTGTTTTATTGTAAAATGTTGAGGAGAAAATATGATAAATATTATTCCAGGTTTTTATTATTTCTTCTTAAACATGAGATTTGTGTTTCTCTATCTGTGAGGGAAGAGGATGGTGGTGTAGTTACGGATCCTGAGGAGATTATTTTATATTTTTCTTTTTTTCAGAAAGTTAACACCAGCCTTTAGGAAATGAACTTTAATTTTATGGAGCGGTCTCCGCGACGCCGGCCGGGCCGAACACAGGATATATTACGCCTGGTGTCTCACGCTCGCAGCTCTGCACTGCCCTACATACCTCCTGCAGAGGCTGTCCAACTGTATAATTATCTCACGCGGGTCCGTGTGCCACGCGTGTCTGCAAGGCCTGCAAATCTACACAACCGTCACGCCATCCCATTTCAGAGAGCAGTTTAATGTGGACCTAATTACACCACCTAACACACACACACACACACACACACACTCTACACACACACATACTCATCTACATACACACACAGAACTGCACACGATTGCCGCACTCTACCTTGTTTTTCTGTTTTTATTGTTCGGTTTTAAATAGAATAATAAAAAGCTTATTCTCTCAGATCCGTTTGCGCCGTGTTTTCCACCATTATCTTCATATGATGTTGGGTTTTGTAAAATCGCTGAGAAAATAATAGTAATTCTTCAATGTCAGCACCTCAAAAAATATCCTATTGTCCTTAATAATGCAAGTATGCAAATTATCGCTTTTTCTTTCTCTCGTTTTTTTTAGTTTTTTTTATAAAGAGGGCTTTTGTTGGGACTGTGCCGGGGAGATAAGAGGTTTGGGTCTATTTTTGCTTCATGTAAAAAGTGCAGCAGTGCTTTGAAAGTCTGATCAGAGGAAGCTTGACATCTGCCATGTGGCATTTACCTCCTGATTACAGCGATTTCCACTCCGTATTCTGCTACTGGTAGAATTGCGTGTTCTGTTGGAGCTCAGAGATGCTGTAGAGGAAGAAGAGGAAGAGAGGAGGAAGAGGGGAACAGATATATCTGTGTGTAATTAGAGTAACTACAGAGGAAACTGTGCCGTATCTCTACAGCTGTGCTGTTATATAGAGGAGTGTATAGCAGGAGGAGCTGTAGAGTAGCTTAGCGCGCAGAATGCTAATGCTAACGAAGAGAATGAGTGTTTCATTCTTCATTATTTGTTGTTTTGAGTGTTGATTTATCTTGTCTATAATCAGAATTATGACTTTGATATCGATATGTCTGTGTTTATAAATCAGAAACTCAGAAACAACAAAAAAAATTTAAAAGAGCACTTTGGTTGATAAAGGGCATCAGTGGAGATGAATAATTGAGGTGTGAAAGGGTTAATGTTTGTATGGTGATGCAGTAAAGGGTGTTTATGCTGCAGATGCTGCAGGAACTCAGCTGTATGGGAGGAACTGATAAATATTAGCATATCATCAGTGTAGATTCAGTGGAATTTAAGGCAGTGATGTCTGATAATGTGACCGAATGGAAGCATGTTTATGATAAAAGGGAGAGGACTGAGGACGGAGCCCTGGGGGACGCCCTGAGTGATGGATGATGAGAGCTTGTGAATAAATCTGTAGAGACGTATGATCTGTCAGAGAGAGAGATACGCCCCCGATACCCCCAGCAGAGAGACGGGGGGTAAACGCTGTGATATCAGCGCTGGACGGGTTCTCCTTCAGTCCTTATTCTTCTCAAGGTTCTTTCCTCCTGCTGTGAGGGAGGTTTTCCTTCACACTATCTTCACTCGCACACTCAGAACACACTCACTCTTGTTGTGAAAAGTGATGTGAAAATAAAATAAAATTTAATTAAATTGAGAAGAGAATTTCAAATACAAATCTAAAAAAAGCATGTGTGTCGAGAGTGCCATTATCAGCAGATAATGTACTGTAATCGAAGCTCTCACTCAGTCCTGTTTCCGTAACACATTACCACATCTGAAACATCTGGAACATTCTACAACAGGAAGTCACATCTACAACAGGAAGTGACATCAGCTGGTTCTTCTGAAGATAATGGGAAGATCATAATATATATTAAATTAAGTTGAGTTTTTAAAAATAAAATTATTATTATTATTTATAACATACATTAATATAAATTCATACCTAGTGGTGTAGAAATCCAAATATATAAATAACTTGATTTAAAGATGTTTTTTTTAAATAAATGTCTTGTTTTGTACAGCTGATTATACTGTATTTTTATTTTTATTTTCTAACTCTAATAAGAACCAGATTTCCTCAGCAGGTCCTGGAGGAGGAGAAGAAGAACAGATTAGATTTGTATAGTGGAGTTTTGGGTTCAGAGGGACGGGATTGTCTCAGTGCAGTTCTCCAGAGGCGTTCACACACAGATTAATCATCCTGTGAATATATTTAATAAAATCCTAATTACAGAATCAGATTTAACTCAGAAGAGTAAAAACCCTGAACTCACTCTGGATCCCTCAGAACCCGCCGCTGAGTATTACTGACGCAGGAGATATATCTGTTTTATTAAACGATTTCCACAGAAATATTACAGCCTGATTATAAAATGTCAGTCTGTGACATTTTACGTCTCTGGATCAGTAAAATAAACACGGCTCTGATGTTTAATCAGAGCTGGAGTAGCAGACGCTGTGTGGGGAAATGAAATGTCCAGTTTGTGTTTCCTCTTCTTTTAAATGATTTATCTGGAGTAAAACAGACTGCTGGGATAAATATAAATACATGTGGTTAAATATAAATACATGTGGATGAATATGGAGGCGTAATTGTTCAAATGGAAATGCAATTACTCTGCACATGTTGAGTTTTAATACGCTATGGTCAATTATACAGCTAATTACTAAATTAAGGGAACATGCTCTGACTGCTGTCAACACGCTAAATTCTAATTGGACACAGTTTTGCTTAATAAACTGGAGGATGGGATACTGGGATCACATGTATTTACAGGAACCAGTCAGAACCAGAACATATATTCACCACAAACAGCCGGAAAGCATATTAATCAACCTTTATTTTCACTCAGGAACATACTGAGTGTGGAAGAGGAAGAAGGATGATCAAAAACCATCAACCCAAACTGAACTGCTTGAATTTTTGCACCAGGAGTAAAGCAGCATAAAGTTATCCAAAAGCAGTGTGTAAGACTGGTGGAGGAGAACATGATGCCAAGATGCATAAAAAAAAACTGTGATTAAAAACCAATCAGGATTATTCCACCAAATATTGATTATTTCTCACTTTTGTTATTTTCTGTAAATAAATGCTCTAAATGAGAATATTTTTATTTGGAATTTGGGAGAAATGTTGTCTGTAGTTTATAGAATAAAACAACAATGTTCATTTTACTCAAACATAAACCTATAAATAGCAAAATAAGAGAAAGTGGGCTCTCTTAATATTTTCCAGAGCTGTATATAGACTCGCTCATCATCTCATCAACTGATCCAGACCATAGAAACCAGCTACAGGCGTGAAAATGTTCTAAGACATAAGAATAAACTCAAATAAAATCAGAGTTTTACATATTTTTTCCTGTAACTCCACATTCTCCAGCTCCAGAAAAAAAGCTGTATTTACTGATCTATCACTCTATTTCTGTATCTCTGTATTTCTCAGGTTACAGGTTAGACAGAGTTCCTGCTGTTAATAAAGAATCTGCAGTTTAACTCCTCTGTTCTTTATTCAGACGTGTGGATGGAGGGTATGTGGTGGGGAGGAGGTCATGCTGATGCTTTTCTCTCTGATATCTGAGGATTATTCTGCAGTATTATGGTTTTTATCTCAGTGGTTGTTGAGTTCTGATTCTGAGCTCTGTGGTCTGGGTTCTGAACAGTTTGACCTGCTGGAGGGTTTTGGGAAGATCTAAAATTGATTTATTTTAATGTTTCAGGCCTGTGACGGCCTGATTTGCTGCCTCTGATTCTTCTTTGGTGCTTCTAAAGTTTTCTAAAGAAAACGACCTTGGATGCAAAAATCTCCAGTAGAGTGAGCTCTGGACCTTTATCAGCTCTCTTAGGTGAGATCTGACCATGAAACCGCCGAGCATCAACACTGAACTTTATTCACAGAAATGGAATAACTGCATATCAAAAGACTTTTATACAGTTTATCTGATACTCTGTAAAATCAATCTGGGAAAACGATTTCCTTGAAAAATGAAAATAACTTAATCTTTCTAGTATAAATAATGATCCCATCCCAGTGCGGTAAAGCTAAATCTACAAGAAACCCATTGAGAGAAAAACACCTAAAAAAGTGAAAAATCTCCTTCCCCAACCAATATTATTTACCTTTAGTGCTTCAAACATATTTATATGATGTTTCAAACCAAATAATATCAGTAAATAAAGACTCAAAAGTGTCCACAGAAAAAGTGTGAAACTACCTGCTTTACTCAAACTAAAGCTAGGTATGGTGTGCGCACCACTTTATCTAGTTTTTATTTTACAGTTTTTACACATTTTTATTTATTTAGACTTTTATAATTTTGTATATGTGTCGTAGTTTTCTTTGTGTGTCCTGATTAAAATACTGAAAGGTATAGGCTGCTCTGAGTGTCAGGTTTTTAGTATCTACATGTATCCTAGAGGTGTGATTATTGATTATCAAAAATAATAATTTCTTTGTTGTAATGGCGTTCTCTCAACATCAGGGGGTTATCTCGAGCCCAAGCTCAGGTGATCATCTCTTACTCAGTAGAAGAAGTGGAAGTTGTTACAGGTACAGGTGTTAAAAACAGTGTGTTTGCTGCTCACATGCTGTTATTCGTATTTAAAGTCTTTCTCTTGGGAAACCGGAGTGTTTTAAGCCCAGTTGTACAGATGAACTGTGATTTTTTCTATTTGTAGAAATATAAATTCTATTTTGTTCTATATAGAATTCTATTCTATTAAGACTATGGACTGTAAAATGGAGAGTCTTGAACCAAAGTCTCCATCTTTATTAGATTTCCTCATGGATGCTGAGGACAATGAAGATCATGGGGTACTCTGGGAAGTATTTTTGTTCAAACAGAGGCTCACCTGGTTCAGAGACTAAACCTAAAGATTAGGTTTAGAGAGGAATGTTCAGAGAGGACAGTCAGCTCCGAGCGTCTTCTGAATCCAGACCTCAGAGTGAGGAGAAGAGGAGGAAGAGGAGGAAGAGGAGACGGTGATGGGAGAGAATGTGTTGAGAACATTGCAGGATTTCTCCAGTTCCTCGTCCACGCTTTCATGTGATGAATTGAATCTCTCGTATTTCTCGTCTCTCGCGTCTCCCTCGCTTATCAGTGTCTCTGTCAGATCAATGGTGTGAAACTGAAAGCTGGAGATGTTTCTACAGAAGGTAAATAATAAAAGATTCTCAGAGTTTCTCCAGTGACTGATCTGAATCAGCTCTTCACCCTCAGTTCTGCTGTAGTGATTCATATATACGTATATCTATATACAGTACAGACCAAAAGTTTGGACACTATGCGTTTTCTTTATTTTAATGATTATTTCCATTGTAGATTCTCACTGAAGCATCAAAACTATGAATGAACACATGTGGAGTTTTATGTACTTAATAAAAAAAAGTTGAAATAATTGAAAACATGTTTTATATTCTAGTTTCTTCTAAATAGCCCCCTTTGCTCTGATTACTGCTTTGCACACTCTTGGCATCATTCTCTCAATGAGCTTCATTTAAGAGGTGGCCACCTGAAATGAAAAGTTTTCCAACAGTCTTGAAGGAAGGAAGGAGTTCCCAGAGGTGTTTATTAGCACTTGTTGCTCCTTTGTCTTCTTCACTCTGTGCTCCAGCTCACCCCAAACCTGGATCTGGATTGGGTTCAGGTCCGGTGACTGTGGAGGTTCAGCTCATTTTTTATTAAGTACATAAAACTCCACATGTGTTCATTCATAGTTTTGATGCTTCAGTGAGAATCTACAATGTAAATAATCATGATAATAAAGAAAACGCACTGAAAAAGAGAAGCTGTGTTTAAACATTAGGCCTGTACTGTATATATATACAGTATATATATATATATATATATATATATATATATATAGATATATAGTGTGTGTATGTGTGTGTGTGTGTGTGTGTGTGTGTGTGTGAGAGCTCCTCAGAAGTTCTTCAGTCAGGAACAGAGACAGTTTTTTCCTCCGGCAACAAAATATAGAATTTTCTTTGTCTGTGAGACACAGTAGATACTTTCTCTCTTTATCTAGTGACCACCAGATCAGATCAGCACCGGTCAGCCTGAGATAAAACAGCTCTACCTGCTGGAGATCTGCTCCACCAATCAGTTCCTCTGATTTACTGCAACTAAAATATTACTCAAATATTATTTAATCAGATTTATGTGTTTAACAGCATGACGTACAGAAAAGTCCACAACTGAACTTGAATATCAGGGAAGGTTATATATATTATATATAGAGAGAGATATTAAAAACTTCTAATCTCATTATTTTGTATATAATGCTGAAATCAACAGTATATTATGTATAGTATATACATATAGTATATTATATATATATATATATATATATATATATATATATATATATATATATATATATATATATATATATATATATATATATATATATCAGATCAGATCTGTATAATATACTGTATAAATACATCATGTGTTGAAAAAGCAGAACTTTTATAGACGTGCTGTGTATAATTTAGTTTAATAATAGCAAATTCTATCGTTTTTGGAGTTATTGGAGTTATTGGAGTTGTTGGAGTTGTTGGAGTTGTTGGAGTTGTTGGAGTTTTTGGAGTTGTTGGAGTTATTGGAGTTATTGGAGTTATTGGAGTTGTTGGAGTTGTTGGAGTTGTTGGAGTTTTTGGAGTTATTGGAGTTATTGGAGTTATTGGAGTTATTGGAGTTGTTGGAGTTTTTGGAGTTATTGGAGTTATTGGAGTTATTGGAGTTATTGGAGTTGTTGGAGTTGTTGGAGTTGTTGGAGTTTTTGGAGTTGTTGGAGTTATTGGAGTTATTGGAGTTTTTGGAGTTGTTGGAGTTATTGGAGTTATTGGAGTTTTTGGAGTTGTTGGAGTTATTGGAGTTTTTGGAGTTATTGGAGTTGTTGGAGTTGTTGGAGTTGTTGGAGTTATTGGAGTTATTGGAGTTTTTGGAGTTTTTGGAGTTGTTGGAGTTATTGGAGTTATTGGAGTTTTTGGAGTTGTTGGAGTTATTGGAGTTTTTGGAGTTATTGGAGTTGTTGGAGTTGTTGGAGTTATTGGAGTTATTGGAGTTTTTGGAGTTGTTGGAGTTATTGGAGTTATTGGAGTTTTTGGAGTTGTTGGAGTTATTGGAGTTATTGGAGTTTTTGGAGTTGTTGGAGTTGTTGGAGTTGTTGGAGTTGTTGGAGTTTTTGGAGTTATTGGAGTTATTGGAGTTATTGGAGTTGTTGGAGTTGTTGGAGTTATTGGAGTTATTGGAGTTGTTGGAGTTGTTGGAGTTTTTGGAGTTATTGGAGTTATTGGAGTTATTGGAGTTGTTGGAGTTGTTGGAGTTGTTGGAGTTTTTGGAGTTGTTGGAGTTATTGGAGTTATTGGAGTTATTGGAGTTTTTGGAGTTATTGGAGTTATTGGAGTTATTGGAGTTATTGGAGTTGTTGGAGTTGTTGGAGTTTTTGGAGTTGTTGGAGTTATTGGAGTTATTGGAGTTGTTGGAGTTGTTGGAGTTTTTGGAGTTATTGGAGTTATTGGAGTTATTGGAGTTATTGGAGTTATTGGAGTTGTTGGAGTTGTTGGAGTTGTTGGAGTTTTTGGAGTTGTTGGAGTTATTGGAGTTATTGGAGTTTTTGGAGTTGTTGGAGTTATTGGAGTTTTTGGAGTTGTTGGAGTTATTGGAGTTTTTGGAGTTATTGGAGTTATTGGAGTTATTGGAGTTGTTGGAGTTGTTGGAGTTTTTGGAGTTGTTGGAGTTATTGGAGTTATTGGAGTTTTTGGAGTTATTGGAGTTATTGGAGTTATTGGAGTTATTGGAGTTGTTGGAGTTGTTGGAGTTGTTGGAGTTTTTGGAGTTGTTGGAGTTTTTGGAGTTGTTGGAGTTATTGGAGTTATTGGAGTTATTGGAGTTGTTGGAGTTTTTGGAGTTATTGGAGTTATTGGAGTTATTGGAGTTATTGGAGTTGTTGGAGTTGTTGGAGTTGTTGGAGTTTTTGGAGTTGTTGGAGTTATTGGAGTTATTGGAGTTTTTGGAGTTGTTGGAGTTATTGGAGTTATTGGAGTTTTTGGAGTTGTTGGAGTTATTGGAGTTTTTGGAGTTATTGGAGTTGTTGGAGTTGTTGGAGTTGTTGGAGTTATTGGAGTTATTGGAGTTTTTGGAGTTTTTGGAGTTGTTGGAGTTATTGGAGTTATTGGAGTTTTTGGAGTTGTTGGAGTTATTGGAGTTTTTGGAGTTATTGGAGTTGTTGGAGTTGTTGGAGTTGTTGGAGTTATTGGAGTTATTGGAGTTTTTGGAGTTGTTGGAGTTATTGGAGTTATTGGAGTTATTGGAGTTTTTGGAGTTGTTGGAGTTGTTGGAGTTGTTGGAGTTGTTGGAGTTGTTGGAGTTTTTGGAGTTATTGGAGTTATTGGAGTTATTGGAGTTATTGGAGTTGTTGGAGTTGTTGGAGTTATTGGAGTTGTTGGAGTTGTTGGAGTTGTTGGAGTTTTTGGAGTTATTGGAGTTATTGGAGTTATTGGAGTTGTTGGAGTTTTTGGAGTTATTGGAGTTATTGGAGTTTTTGGAGTTGTTGGAGTTGTTGGAGTTGTTGGAGTTATTGGAGTTATTGGAGTTTTTGGAGTTATTGGAGTTTTTGGAGTTGTTGGAGTTGTTGGAGTTGTTGGAGTTGTTGGAGTTTTTGGAGATATTGGAGTTGTTGGAGTTGTTGGAGTTGTTGGAGTGATTGGAGTTTTTGGAGTTTTTGGAGTTATTGGAGTTATTGAAATCACCTGTTAGCTCTCCTCATGATGCTGCTGGTGGATCAATATTCCTCAGATTATAGTAATATATGTTCTCAGCAGACGTCGCTTTTCCCCTGTGATCTGACGTTAACTCAAATCAGTCATGTCATGCTTTTCTTCTGCCCGTCCTCCTCTGTAGAAATCGTAAATATCACATTATTCATGATAGATGGCTTTAGAATTCTAATGACGGTTCCTCTGAGTTCCGCCTGCATCCTAATCCATCTCCCATCTGAGAACCACATCTCTAAAATCCCGCACTTATCATCTACACTCTAATCATCCATCTGACAGAACAGACATGCTTACATTATAATCATAGAGTGCATTTACATCAGATATACTATTCAAGTATTCAAAATATACTGTCGGTTGTAATTAAATCAACACTTTACTCTCTTTATTTGGGTAGAACTCGCCCCATATTCTCACAGATACCAAACACACAGTTTATTAAATAAAGGGCTAAATGTGTAGGAATAGTCAGGGACAGGCAGGGTCAGTAACAGAAGGGCAGCAAAGACAAGCAATAAAAAGTAAAAAGGAAAGGCAAAAATATTTTAATCAAAAATACAAAATAGGCTTGCAACTAGAAGGCTAACAAACAACAAAGTGCTAATCAAAAAGAGTGGTAAAAAATACAGAAATGGGTCAATAACAAAACAAAAGACAAGAATAAAGGAAATGGGAGGTAGAAGAGCTATGAAATAGATTTAATACCGGGCAGCATGGAAGTGAAACAGGAGATATTTATATTAGGGGAAACAGGTGAACATTATTATTATAAGGCTGGCAAGCTAGAATGCCAAAGCGTCATGTGATCAGGCATGTCCGGGAGGTTAGACACAGGTGCATCCTGGGAAACAGAGTTGTAGTTATTTGTCTGGCCACAGTGTTGTAGGGTTTAAGAGCAAGTTACCTCTTTTCCTTAAGCGTAAAATAACTTGCTTTTATATTCTGTTTGATGATCTTTCGTTTAATACACACTTGTGTATAGAGTTAATCTTCATTTTATAGCCGATTGTATCGTTGGCTCAACATTCTGGTTTAACCCTTTCAGATCTGAATTATATTCCAGTCATGGCAAAATATAAAGAAAGATGAAATAAACATGATAAACAGTTTTTTAAATGACATAAAATGAGTAAAAATGAACTCTTACTTTGTCTTGTTGGCTCTATTGTTGCTCTAATGTCCCTAATCAGTTGCTGTTTTTTTCCAATGCAGTGGGCGTGGCTAAACTACTATTTAATTGGCTTGGAAGCGTGTTTATTGGCTGGTTTATAGTAAAAAAATAAATAAATCTGGAATTGATGAATGATATTCAAGTCACTTTTTTTACCGTGATTTGCAAAAATATACACACAACCAAACTCATATAAACATAATAATATGATTTCTGACACACTGATGTTTATGTTGCAGTAATTAAATTAAGAAATGCAGTGTTTCAGTCTATACTAGCATCTTATATCCATTAAAACACAAACTCTTATCTCCTGCATGTGTTCCTGCATCAAAATGCTTCAGGAACACAACTTATTTAACATATCCCAAGAAATGAGGATGAAATGATGTGGTTTTCAGATATTTTTCAGTCTTAAATCCCAAGTCTGATGATTTCGAGTCCAGGTAAAGTCTAAGTCGAGTCTCAGCTCATCAAAGTTTCATGTGAGGTGTATAAACTCCACAGAGATCAACTCAAATCTCCAGCTTTCTAAACTCTGTTTAAAATCAGATTTTATTGATTTATAGTCTCAGTTTGTGCAGAAGAAGGTTCAGATCTGATCACGGTGGAGATGAAGATCTCTCTGCAGTTCTGGCTCAGATTTCACCACTTTTTCTGAGCAGAATTGATAAAGTTCAGCAGCTTTCAGCAGCTTTCTCACGCTGGCCTGAGTTCTAAACACAGACCACATATTTTCCAGAAGATAAAGGTCATGACTTAATGTTAACGTTTATTGTTACATTGTGACATATATGACTATATTCCTCCATCAGGAGAGGTGTTTCTATATATGTTACATACACACATCATCTGCACATATGTAGATATGCAATTACAACTTATAAAAATAGTAGAATTTTGTAAATATTTAATTAATATTGAAAGGTTTATTAAACCCCTAATACCATAATGCATTGCAGTTTCTGTCTGAAGTTTTGCGCTGCACTTATTGTTTTTACTGTGATTCTAATGTTGTTGAGTTAAGACTCTTAATAACAGCTGATTAAGGCTTGATGTGTGGGAGTTTGTTGTATATTGTTAAAGCATCATTTCACAGTTCACCATAAAATAGCTCACTATCACCATAGTGCTCTACTATCTCCTCTCTGCTCTACTAAGCCTTAACATCAGAGGTGTTGAGTAAAAAAGTACTAATACCCCGTTACCTTACTTAAGTAGAAATCAATCCATACAGCTTTATTTTCACTTCAAATTCAAATTAACATTAAAATCAAGTATTTAATCAGGCTCAGCTAAAATAAGAAACTTGTAAGAGAACTCTAGTGAACAAACAGCATCATAAAGATAAGTGCCATTACACTAAATCTTATTGGTAGAATTATTATTAACAGGTTTACAAATGAAATATTCACATTGTTTTTTAGGATATTCTTTTGGTTTCAGACGTTTTTTCGATATTTAAACATGACTCAGCTCAAACTGACCTGAGAATTCCACCATTGCTGTTCCTGATAAATGAAAATAACAGGAGGTTTAGGACAGACGGCACACGGCTGCTCTGTGTAAAGGATATTAAAGCAGTCAAATTGGATCAGTGTGATCCTGCTGGCCGGAGAGGGAAGGATATTACCGGGGTTGTCAGTGTTACACTGCTTTATACTGCTAAGAAGTTTCCAAATAATAGGACTTAAGGGACTAGTGGTGTGATCCACTAATAGGCTTATATCAAAGAGCAGAATTGGTTCTACAGGAGGCCGAACCGAGCCGGGGATGGGAGGCGGGGGGATAGACGGGGGTAGACGGTGGTAGACGGGGTATAGACGGGGTACAGACATGGTAGGCGGTGGTAGACGGGGTATAGACGGGGTATAGACGGGGTATAGACGGTGGTGGTGTATAGACAGTGGTATACCAGGGTAGACGATGGTAGACGGTGTTAGATGGGCGTAGACAGGGTATAGACGATGGTAGATGGGAGTAGACGGTGGTCCGGTCTCACTCCTGCCCCTTTCATCCTTTTAGCAGCATCATCATCATCATCATCTCCCCCCGTGGGGCTCGTCAGTTTCTTCCAGGACTGGTAATTGTTTTGCTGGCTGTTGTATTACAGGCTCCCGCAGCGTTACAGCGGCCCGTCGCCGTGCCGATGAGTGAGATTACTTTATTGATTTCCATGTTGGTTACCTCTTTCCCTCAGACTCCCCGCTCGCCGGCAGTAAGCACGGCTGATACGCAGCGTTTACCTTCCCGCCGCCAGCTTCCCTCCACCGCTATTCAGGTCCTCCGTCACCGCGGAGAAAAATAAACCCCGGCCGACTCCTCGCTACAGATCGAACTCCTCCAGCAGCCTGAAATCTGAAATCTGAATCAGTCGAGGGCGGAATCTGATGCTCTTCACCGCGGGCTGATGTTCATCCTCAAACTCAAACAGTGATCAAATCAGAAAGAACAGCTTGAGAGTCTCAGAGAGTCTGAAGTACTCTAACTCTACAACATGTTGCGTATCTTTACAGACACGCCTTCACTCCACATTTCTCTAGATACTGTACAAACATTGCATTCTTCAGATCATTACACAAAAAACATTTTATTTCAGAGAAAAAGGTAAAGAATTAAGACAAAAAAAAAAGAAAGCAGATCATGTCTTTGCTTATTGTTTATATCTGTGGCTGTTTTCTCACCATATACTAAACCCCTGTCAGTCCTGATGCTGTCAGGATATTCAGTCTGCATATTCAGAACAATTGTTCCACTGAAGACTCCATTTCCCAGCATTCTCAGCCCATGAACTACAATGACTCGGCTCAACACATGACTCTGCAGAGTTCAGCTTCACCCACATTCTGATTGTTCATTTCCCACACCTGTGTTCACCTGTATAAATTGCTGTCTGTTTCCTCTGTTCGCTGCAGAGTATTATCTAGTTTTCTAGCTCTGTTACAAAACGTTTTCCTTCCTTTTTTGCCTAATTGTTACCGATCCTTTTCTGCTCTTAGTTTACTCTCTTGTCTAGCCCTATAGTTCTGCTGTTAATCTTTATTTACTGACCTTGATTTCCTCTTTGACTACTCTCTTGCCGTTATGCCTTTACTCCTGATTGTTTTTCCGTGTACCGACCCTGCTTCTGGCTCACTACGTTGCTGGCCAATCCAAACCAATAAATCCAATAAAAAATACAACTTTTTAAACACACCCTAATAATATTGACCATTCCTCAACTCAAATGTATTTATAAAGCCCTTGAAAACAACAAAGGATGAAAACAAAGTGCTGTACATAGATAATTATATAATGTAAAGACAAGCACTAAAACAATAAGACAAAATAAAATAAAACAGTACAAGTAAATACAGCACAAAGAAAACAATTAACAATTTAATTAAATCCAACAGCCACTTAAAGTTGATTGTTTGTGTGTACACAGGTAATACTCGATGCACATATATAAGTGTAAAATGCTTTAAACAGCATTATTATAGCTGTAATTAACGGGTGGTAAATGTTCTGTGTTTTGTGAGCACTGACCACTGCCCAGCTGTCACACGTCCATCATGTGGTGTTAACAGGAAACGTGCCGGAGTTTTATAGCCTGGCCTCTTTCACTTTACATTCAGCACGATTCAATATTTGTTATGCAAATAAATCAATAGCTTTTCTGCGCAGCTGCACTTTGACACTAAGTGTGATACTGGCTTTTGACTGAAGTTAAATCAATAAAACTCTGCATTGTGAGATTCCTGGTGTGCCCTGGGAGCGGATCTGGGAGGGGGTGGTCTGACGGGGGGTGTTAACCTATCGCTACATCGGATTGGTCTGTTTGAACCCTGGATTAAACGATAATTAAGGATTAGGAGATGAAGCACATCAGAGAGACAGTAGTGATAGTAGTGTGCGTAATATCACATGAACTGAACAGGTGAGACACATTAAGGTAAAGTTATAAATTAAGTATAAAGCTATCTCCCTTATTATGAGATAGGGAACCCGAGAACGGGCGGAAAAACAAAAAACGAGAACGGGCGGAAACTAAAGTAACGCCTAGTGCGACAGAGAGAGAGACGTGGAGGAATGTAAACAAAAGCTCACCAGAGAAGCATTTTATTATTATAAATATTAGCATGGAATAATCAGTGGACGCAGTTTACTGATTATTCCATGCTAAGTACTTCTGCTCTAAGTACTATTCCTCTTCGTTCACTCTCTCCTGAGTTCTGATTCCCGACACCCGTGCCCCTGCCAGGTGTGGAGAGATTCACCCGTGATCCAATAAAGCTCCAGATGTCCTGTACTGCAGTGCTGAGTGTCTCTCAGCCCGGCGATAATTTTACCCCGCGGTGCTCCAACCCCAATACCCCCCTTTAATCCTCGCCAGGCGGGCACATACTTCCTCTCAGCGCCGGGGGCACAGGGAACTTCAGCGCTTGCCATTCTGCTGGAAGAGCTTATAGATGAAGACAGATACACAATGGAAACAGAGCTCCGGATCAGCGCCGGGAGATACTGAGCATCTGTCTGTACTGCTGCTACAGAAACCCATGTGTATATCACATGTGTATACTGTTATATATTATACTATATATATATATATATATATATATATATGCGTGCACAAACAATTCAGAGAAGAATTCCTGGAAAGTTAAAATGTAAAATGTAGGTTAATGTATATAAAAACAGAATATGATCATTTGAATCTCATAGAAACATATTCTAATCACAATACTACATATCAGAACATATATCAGATGTTTAAAGTGAATCTCTGCTATTAACCTGTCCTCGGTTTTAATGCAGGGATTTAATGCATCTCCTGTGATTGGATTTCTCACAAATGTTCCATTGGAGACGGGGCTGGAGGCGGGGCTTGAGGTGGGGCTGGTTATGTTTGCTATATTTAATTTTTATTTATTCTTTATTTACGTCTCTTAAAACACAAATACAAGAAGTACAACAGACAATGAACAGGAATATCAGCCAATAATAAACATTTCTCATTAAAAATTTTATGTAACAGTTTTCTTAAAAAACGACTAAAAGCTGGATAAAACGATTCAGTTTTAGTTTTTTATTTTGCGGCGAATTCCAGTCTTTGGCCGCAGCAGCTTTAAATAAGAATAATAACAAGCAAATATAGCTCATACCACCCTGCAAAATTCTGCATTTCCACATCTAAAGCTGTGGGATTAGTAGCATGAAATTATAATAAACAATCATAAGATAATATTAAAAGCTTTCCCGCTCTTCAGAGAGGAGATTCCTCATTCTACCAGTCTACTGGAGATTAATCCACAGTTTAAACTGGTTTAAGGCTGGTACCTGAGGATTTAAAGTGCACAGTGTAAATTAGAATAAATCTCTAACATGTTGTGGCTTCTGTACACTACTAAAAAGGCCAATTAAAGGAAAGTAAAACAGTGTAAATTAGGTTTTGGCATGAAGAAGGAGATTTATTATTAGATATATTAGTAAATCTCGCTGTTTGCCCTGATTTCAGCTCCTACAGTAACCTTACATTAGAGATATGGAGACGTCTTCAGAGACGTGATGAGCGAAGTGCTGATTATTTGGAGGGGATTATTTACAGCGAGGCTGAAATTCTGTAAATTAAAGAGAGTTCCTCTCCGTCCCACGCAGCGCCGCTTCAGTCTAACGCTGAACAAAAGACTGAACTGATAAAGGTTATCTGAGTTTTATAATATCAGTTTTCTGTGTTCTGTTTCTCTGCAGTAAATCAGGCAGATTCTGATGCTGAAAGTGGGCGAGGGCCGGCTGGGCCGGAGCCAGGAGCTGAATATTCCTCCGCCGGCGGAGGAGTGAAGAATCAGACGCTGCTGTGTATTAATACAGCTCTCCCTATTCCTCTCCTCCACCCATCACTCGCTTTTCACCACTTTTACAAGAAGCTCTTTGATTCCTGTTTATTCTGTTCTGTTTCTCGTTGTTCTGCCTCCCAAAGTCTCTTTCCTCCAGTTAATACAGTTAATAATCTACCAGCTGATTCTCTGATTCCCTAATTCAGTAATTCCCAGATTATCTGATTCTCTAATTCCCTGATTCCATAATTATCTGATCCCCTGATTCTCTGATTCCTTAATTCTCTAATTCTCTGATTTTCTTATCCTTTGATTCTTTGATTCCCTGATTCCCTGATTTTCTGAATTCACTAATTTCACTTTAAACGAACATTAAAAATCCGGCAGCAGAGATTCTGCAAAATGACTGCATTGCAGTTCTGAACCAGCGTAAAATATATAGCATAAGATATATTTGATTCCTCTGCTTTCACTCCCATTCTTTCAGTTTTTTTAGCCTCGAGCTGCCAGATCTCTTTTATTATATTAACATAAACATTTATTATATTTTACAGTGTAGGTTTTCAGAGTATGAACACTTATTTTTTTATCTGTAGTCCTGCTCACTGAGTATTGTACTTTGTGTTCTGTGATACGAAAATTAAATTATTTTAAGTGCTTTATTTTTTTTATATAAATCAAAAATCCCAGATTAAGTCTGCAGAAACTAGAAAAAAACGGTCTATACTGTAAAACACTCTTCACTCTGACTCTGTATTTTCCCGCAGTGGAACACGTTTCTCCGTGGGTGTGTTAGAGACGCGCTGGTGAACAGGTTCACACTAATTTCGCTGCTCTTTCTCTTCTTCTATGAGCTGTCGTTTTTAATCAGCCCGTTCTGACACTCATTTCACTGCTCTGCTCTTCTCTCGCAATTTTCAAGCTGCATCTATCAGGCGTCACGTAGCCGGCGGCTAAACCCAGCTGACACTGCTATTCGCCTCTTTTCTCCACTTCTTTTGTTCTGAAATTTAAACGTCAATTTCTTCTCCGTTTCTGCTTTTTCTGCTTTTTCTGCTGCTTCAGCTCATATTCTCTTCTTTCTGGCTGTTTGACTCAAGAATTAAGAATTAAGGTTATAACTGAAACCTCTGTGTTTTAGTGTGTATCTGTCACTTTTCTCATATATACATTCCCCCCGTCCTTTATCAATTTATCAGTTATTTAACCAGCAGCAGAGAAATATATCAAATAAAATAATAAAACACGACACAGCTTCTGGAAAAGTTCAGATCAAATATCAGAATATAAACGGAGGAACATTCTTAACAACAGTTCTTAAAGCATCACTAAAAACCCTAAACCGTCAATCAATAATCAAGCTCTACCTCCTGCCCCGCCCCTAAACCCATACATCACCCAGTGCCCCTCTCAAAATACTTCTCACAATTTATTTTGCATTTTTCGAATTTGAGCTAAGGGTGGAGTCAGATAAAATCAGGCTAAAATCAGGGGGTTTATTTACACTTCAATTATCTCCATTTATTCACCATATTTTTATATTTTTATTTTATGTAGAAGCTTGTAGATACCGCATATCAAACCTATATTGCTTTCAAACGTTTGTTAGAAGCCTCGTGTTTACGACCGCAGGACAGCAGTGCCGATATTTCATGTTATAGCGAGAACCTCGAGCGTATTAATGCTTAATAATTAAAGCAATAATTAAACAAACAGCATCTCAGGCCTGAAATCTGTCTATTATTCCGACCTGAGAATTAAAACCCACCTCTATCTGCAGTTCATAAGCAGTGGATTAGCCTGCGCTGCCCCGGCATCATAAACGCGCCGCGCCAACCTTCAGCAAGGGCATCTAACCAAGCTAACGTCCAGCGCCGTGTCTGTGCCAGCCTGGGTCTTTTTCCTCAAGTCAAATCTTCCTCTGATTTCCAGCTGTCAGATCCAAACCAACACAACCAGTTCAGTCCAACACTGATATCCATTTTACATTTAACAGATCTGCTCTTCCACAAACACGCCTCACACTGCACTCCTGCACTACTGCACTGCTGTTGCTATCTTAAACCCCATAAACAATCTGTTTTCATACTTAAAGAAGTGTTGTAAAAGTAGCGTCGGAGTTTAGGATTATATTAATTTAGGAATATATTAATGCTGATGGGTGTGGTGGTCTGGAAGTGAGTTAAGTGTGTTCAGTTAAATTTCTGGCGTGTTTCTATCTTGGCATTGGGAAATACAGGAGCGCCACTGACTAAATAAAACCCTGACAACAGTCAGCAGTCAGCTGCCCCATCATGTCTTTAACTAAAAATCTACACAGTAAATATAAGTTTTTAATAGTTATATATATATTTTTTTTACATTTATAAGGATTTATATTTATGTTCAGTACACATGCTTAATAATTTTAGCTTAATATAGCAGATATAGACATTCTGCTGTTTGAGAATTTTTGAGATATTTTGTCTTTCTATTATTTTCTCACTTCGTGGTTTTACTGCACTATCCGGCCGTTTTCGGCTCTGGTTTCTAAGCTTGTTATGAATTCTCTCTGATACAGAGCGAGCTGACACTGCTGTTCGCTCGTCTCGGTGAGGATGACACAGGAGCAGGAGACAGCGTCCCTCCAGCAGCCGTCCTCCACCTCCATTAGCATGTGTCGTCTCCAGACCCGGCTCAGAGGACTGACAGTGTCTCCATGTGCAGTCGACCCGATTCTGCATCTGCAGCTCCCTGAAGATCAAAACTTCAGACCCACTGCAGCCTCTTCATCACGCCGGCCACGCTCCTCCTCCTCCTCCTCCTCCTCCTCCTCCCCAGGGGCGGTAATGGTGGCGGTTAGCTCTGTGGAGACGCTGCTTCTGGGTTCTGGGTGGCTCTGGTTCGCTGGACGATATCTTGGAGTAGAGATCCTCTCTTGTCAGAACTTCAGAACTTCAAGCTGAGCGAGAGTCACGAGATCTGAAGGACGTCCTGTAGATCAGAGGTTCTCAACTCGTCTCACCCGGGACTCACATTTCCTCATGGTCATTAAATCGTGATTCACTTTAATAGAATACAAACCAAACACATTTATTTTGGAAATATATATATATATATAAATATATATATATATATATATATATATATATATATATATATATACAGGTGTTGGAGAATGAAAGTGAAACACCTGGTTTTAGAGCACAGTAATTGATTGTGGTGACGGACAGTTCTGGTGGAAACAGGAGAGTTGAGGTGCACATTGAATTCTGCGTGATTTGATCAGCCGTGGTGATGAGCGAATGAGTGCTGTGTGATGAGTGATGTTAGAAACAAATGTTCTTTTTATAAAGTAACTTCTACAGAGTTTTTTCCTGCAGCTCTGGGGAGAAACTCTTTAGATTTTTACTTTACGGGTGAAAAGTTTTGCAAGACCTCCAGTGTTTTCTGTTCTGCTGGCAGAGCTGCTCGACTCTGGAAGGCCAAATTTCTTACATTTCCATCAAAAAACTGAGTCTTACTGTCCGTCCACCCAGTCTTACTGTCCGTCCACCCAGGGACAGATTAATAAATAATGAGCCTCTGGACATTAACCATTTCATCGCCCTCCTTCCACCAATCACAAACCATCTGAATTAACCTGTTCCTGTAGGTTTTGGAGTTTTTAATTCTGGGATTTGTTTGTTTAGATCAATAATTATTTTATTAATATCAGCCTAAATCCTGGTTCTGTCTTCTCTCTTCCTTCAGAACTGCACTTTAATCCCACGCTTCCTCCTGGCTGGAAAGTATTTTGATGTTACAGTAAATGTATTTTAAAGCAGACTTTTCCTGCTGTTCGTTGTTTTTTGGTGTTTTTTTCGGTTCTTACCAGCTTCAAATGAGCTGCAGCCATTTAGAGTCTTTTCCCGCCTCTGTAGCCTCAAGAAATGCTCTGCTTTTTATTTCACTTTTTATTTTATGTTCACTTTGGACGGGCTTCACATGCCGAGCATGTTCTCTTGTCCTTTGGATAATATGAGGGTTTATGTCTTCGTTTGTGGAGTACGGGTTTGATGAGTACGGGTTTGATGAGTACGGGTTTGTGGAGTACGGGTTTGATGAGTACGGGTTTGATGAGTACGGGTTTGTGGAGTACGGGTTTGATGAGTACGGGTTTGATGAGTACGGGTTTGATGAGTACGGGTTTGATGAGTACGGGTTTGATGAGTACGTGTTTGTGGAGTACGGGTTGGTTGAGTACGGGTTTGATGAGTACGGGTTTGTGGAGTACGGGTTTGTGGAGTACGGGTTTGTGGAGTACGGGTTTGTGGAGTACGGGTTTGATGAGTACGGGTTTGTGGAGTACGGGTTTGATGAGTACGGGTTTGATGAGTACGGGTTTGATGAGTACGGGTTTGATGAGTACGTGTTTGTGGAGTACGGGTTGGTTGAGTACGGGTTTGATGAGTACGGGTTTGTGGAGTACGGGTTTGTGGAGTACGGGTTTGTGGAGTACGGGTTTGTGGAGTACGGGTTTGATGAGTACGGGTTTGATGAGTACGGGTTTGTGGAGTACGGGTTGGTTGAGTACGGGTTTGATGAGTACGGGTTTGATGAGTACGGGTTTGTGGAGTACGGGTTTGATGAGTACGGGTTTGATGAGTACGGGTTTGATGAGTACGGGTTTGTGGAGTACGGGTTTGATGAGTACGGGTTTGATGAGTACGGGTTTGTGGAGTACGGGTTTGATGAGTACGGGTTTGATGAGTACGGGTTTGATGAGTACGGGTTTGATGAGTACGGGTTTGTGGAGTACGGGTTGGTTGAGTACGGGTTTGATGAGTACGGGTTTGATGAGTACGGGTTTGTGGAGTACGGGTTTGATGAGTACGGGTTTGATGAGTACGGGTTTGTGGAGTACGGGTTTGATGAGTACGGGTTTGATGAGTACGGGTTTGATGAGTACGGGTTTGATGAGTACGGGTTTGTGGAGTACGGGTTTGATGAGTACGGGTTTGTGGAGTACGGGTTTGATGAGTACGGGTTTGATGAGTACGGGTTTGTGGAGTACGGGTTTGATGAGTACGGGTTTGATGAGTACGGGTTTGTGGAGTACGGGTTTGATGAGTACGGGTTTGTGGAGTACGGGTTTGTGGAGTACGGGTTTGTGGAGTACGGGTTTGATGAGTACGGGTTTGATGAGTACGGGTTTGATGAGTACGGGTTTGTGGAGTACGGGTTTGTGGAGTACGGGTTTGATGAGTACGGGTTTGTGGAGTACGGGTTTGATGAGTACGGGTTTGATGAGTACGGGTTTGTGGAGTACGGGTTTGTGGAGTACGGGTTTGTGGAGTACGGGTTTGATGAGTACGGGTTTGTGGAGTACGGGTTTGTGGAGTACGGGTTTGATGAGTACGGGTTTGATGAGTACGGGTTTGATGAGTACGGGTTTGATGAGTACGGGTTTGTGGAGTACGGGTTTGTGGAGTACGGGTTTGATGAGTACGGGTTTGATGAGTACAGGTTTGATGAGTACGGGTTTGTGGAGTACGGGTTTGTGGAGTACGGGTTTGTTGAGTACAGGTTTGATGAGTACAGGTTTGATGAGTACGGGTTTGTGGAGTACGGGTTTGTGGAGTACGGGTTTGTGGAGTACGGGTTTGATGAGTACGGGTTTGTGGAGTACGGGTTTGTGGAGTACGGGTTTGTGGAGTACGGGTTTGTGGAGTACGGGTTTGTGGAGTACGGGTTTGTGGAGTACGGGTTTGTGGAGTACGGGTTTGTGGAGTACGGGTTTGATGAGTACGGGTTTGATGAGTACGGGTTTGTGGAGTACGGGTTTGATGAGTATGGGTTTGTGGAGTACGGGTTTGATGAGTATGGGTTTGTGGAGTACGGGTTTGATGAGTACGGGTGTGTGGAGTACGGGTTATTGGAGTACGGGTTTGTGGAACACTTTTAAGAGGTTCTTAATTAAATGTTAGGGAACGTTTCTGTCTGTTAATGTAATTCTCAACGCTGGAGTAAACTGTGGCTCCACCTCTTCAGTCCTTCATTCTGAAAGTTCCGAATGATCAGCGTTAAAAGCCGTTTACCTCTCAGGAATCAGACAGCGTTCCTGGTGACGGTTTTCTCCCTCCTTGCCGCCGACGTCGATTCTGAAGCCTCTCTCAGCCGGGGAGCCAATCATGTCATATTTTCTTGAGTGGGAAACAGATTTGTCAAGCACTTTGGGTTTTAGTCCCCCTCCCCAGCCTGATGCACCCACTTCCTTTAGAGAAATAATTACTATTCATTAAAGCCGGCTGTCAGATTGTCTCCCCCCCCACCTCACCGATGTCCTTCGGCACTCCCGGTACCTGTCTCTGCTGTCAGCCGGCAGTCAGCTTATCGATTGGCACGTCTCTGCTGGAGCGAAGAACGCCTGTGCCATCCCCTTCCCCCTCCAATCCCCCTCCAATCCTTCCCTCTATCCCTCCTCCAATCCCCCCATCCTTCCCTCCATCCCTCCTTTAAGATGACCTTTTTTATCTCTTAAAAAACTAAAGCAGTGGCTTCAGCTTTAGCTTTACTAAACATTCAGACAGAGTTTCCCAATGGAGAAACAAACTATCTTCTACTACCAGATGAGGAGAATCTCTCACTCTAATTAATAAACACTTTAGAGCTTTTCAAGAGTCACCTACTCTCCTAACACCTCTAACTAACTAACTAACTAACTAACTACTTCTAATCTCATTTCCTTCTATTCCACTATTCCCCCATTAGCCTCCTAAATGTTTTTGCCTTGGATGTTATATCCTCTATTGCTAATGTAAAGTCCAAGGACAACTTCCCCTTCGGGGACAATAAAATATATATTTAAAATAATATAATATATATCTTATTTTATTGTGTCTTATCCTGGTGTTGATCTGACCATGGTAAAAATGGGTGTGTGTAAAAACGTGTAAATTGTAATTGCATCCTTTCTAGGTTTCTATAAACGCGCTATATAAGTGTAACTTCATTCATTCATGAATCCAGTGTTTATTATGGAGTGAGAGCTTAGTTTAATGCTGAAGATCTTATTTTTGCCTGTAGTTTATGAGTGAGGAATCTGGAACAGAGCACAGTTAAAGTAAAGCCCATTTTAAAGCAGGATCTCCTGCTGTGCAGCGCTTCAGTTCACCCTTTGAACCGGCCGGGCTCAGCATGCAACACCGTTTCTGTGCCACTTCCCTGCAGAAATGTGTAGAAATGTAACTCACAGTTATCAGGAAGCAGAAGCAGAGCTGTCTGGGTTCTGGTATAAAATAAATTTGGATTAAAACTAGACTGTAACCTATTTCTGTATTTTTTACAGTAGAATATTTGTTTAATAATAATTCAACAAGCCCTGTCTCTAGTCATGCTGGAGAAGTTAATATAAATAAGAATTTCCAGGCCCACTGACTACATTTCTGTTACTATAATCTGAGAATTGCTGGTTCGAATCCTGGTTCATACTGCTCCTCCATCAGCAGCCGGAGTCTGAGAGAGAGAGAGAGAGAGAGAGAGAGAGAGAGATAGTACAGTAGGTCATGCTGCTTCTGCATCAGCAGCCGGAGTCTGAGAGAGAGAGAGAGAGAGAGAGAGAGAGTACAGTAGGTCATACTGCTCCTCCATCAGCAGCCGGAGTCTGAGAGAGAGAGAGAGAGAGAGAGAGAGAGTACAGTAGGTCATGCTGCTTCTCCATCAGCAGCCGGAGTCTGAGAGAGAGAGAGAGAGAGAGAGAGAGAGAGAGTACAGTAGGTCATGCTGCTGTTTCTCCATCAGCAGCCGGAGTCTGAGAGAGAGAGAGAGAGAGAGAGAGTACAGTAGGTCATGCTGCTTCTCCATCAGCAGCCGGAGTCTGAGAGAGAGAGAGAGAGAGAGAGAGAGAGAGTACAGTAGGTCATGCTGTTTCTCCATCAGCAGCCGGAGTCTGAGAGAGAGAGAGAGAGAGAGAGAGAGAGTACAGTAGGTCATGCTGCTTCTGCATCAGCAGCCGGAGTCTGAGAGAGAGAGAGAGTACAGTAGGTCATGCTGCTTCTCCATCAGCAGCCGGAGTCTGAGAGAGAGAGAGAGAGAGAGAGAGAGAGAGAGAGTACAGTAGGTCATACTGCTTCTCCATCAGCAGCCGGAGTCTGAGAGAGAGAGAGAGAGAGAGAGAGAGTACAGTAGGTCATGCTGCTTCTGCATCAGCAGCCGGAGTCTGAGAGAGAGAGAGAGTACAGTAGGTCATACTGCTTCTCCATCAGCAGCCGGAGTCTGAGAGAGAGAGAGAGAGAGAGAGAGAGTACAGTAGGTCATACTGCTTCTCCATCAGCAGCCGGAGTCTGAGAGAGAGAGAGAGAGAGAGAGAGAGAGAGTACAGTAGGTCATACTGCTTCTCCATCAGCAGCCGGAGTCTGAGAGAGAGAGAGAGAGAGAGAGAGAGTACAGTAGGTCATACTGCTTCTCCATCAGCAGCCGGAGTCTGAGAGAGAGAGAGAGAGAGAGAGAGAGTACAGTAGGTCATACTGCTTCTCCATCAGCAGCCGGAGTCTGAGAGAGAGAGAGAGAGAGAGAGAGAGAGAGAGAGAGAGAGAGTACAGTAGGTCATGCTGCTAAATGGCTCAGCTAAATTGGTGATAAAATTGTGTAAAAAAGCATTTCCCTTAATTTAAATAGAGAGACAATGAGTGTAATGATATAGAAAAGGTCAGACACGTGTCCATTAAAGTATATTTATTTACAGACATTGTAGGGGAAAAGAATTGTCACTTTTTTAATAATTTCATATAAGAACATTTACATCTTGTTAAAACACTAAGAGAATTGGTTCAGATCAACAAACAAAAGTATAAAGTTTAATGTTTGTCATGGTCAGTCTGCTCGTATCTGGTATCTGCATTCTGTACAGAACTGCATTTAAAAATGAATTTATTCAAATTATTCAAAAAACAAAACAAAAAAGAGAATGTGTTTATCTGTTTATCTTGACGTCACACTGAATGGAGGTGTAGTGTCTCTCGGAGGAATGAACCAGATCCACAAGATAATATTTACTGTACATTCAACACTTTGGTTCTGGACATTACTTCCTGTTTATTCAGAGCTTTAAATTCTTCACTATATGGATGAACTGTTGGGTCAGCTGCTCTTTCACTGCTGTTTATTCTGTATTAAATCAAACGTATTAAAAACACTTTATCCTGCTGTTTTTTTAACCATTGCTGTGAGGACCTGATTGCATTTATCAATAAGATCTAGATAAGTTAGTGAGGTCAGTATGATGGATGATCATCAACCCAACTCATTTCCACGACTCCTCAACTCATCATTACATATAAAAGTAGTGTATAGACATGTAGTGTATCTCAGATTTGAAATGCACAGAGAGGATGAAGGAGTTTTGAAAAAAACATGACATGAAGTGTTGTAAAGAGATTTGTTACCCAACAAGTGGGCGTGGCTCAATGTTAAAGCAGTGTATTCTGGGTAAAGATAAATAGAGAATATGGTATGTGTAAAAATGTAATGATAAAGATCTCAAGGTGTTGTGTTGGTAAAAATACGTTTTAGAAATACTTATTTATTAATTTGGGATGTCTGCAATTAGGAAATGCAGCTAACGGGTCTGCACCATTTGACTCTGCAGTGGAAAAAAGCCCTGTTTAACTCAAAAATAACAGAATTCAGTGTTCAGAAAGCAGTTCAGCAGCTATATGTTACTGAATAAAGCAGAGAATCAGAGTAACAGCATTACGTTTTAACTACCGGGAGGGTTTTACTCCTCCAGCGTGAACTTTCCTGAGAAACATCAACAAGTTCTGTAAGTTCTGTGAATTCTTGGACAACATTCTACAAAGTTCTGTCTGGACACTGGATAGTTTATGGTGCACTGCCGTATAGTTCACTCTCCATTTTCTTACTAAAGATTATTCTTGGATTAAAGGAGATTTGATTTAATTATTCAGTTTCTTCATGGGCATTCATTTACAGAAAAGCAAGCTTATTATTATTATTCTCTGGCTACGACTTAATTGTCTCGTTCCCAGTCTTTGAGTCTCATTACCTCACCTTAATTTCAGACCACCCACTCAGACCCTGCTATATTATCAGATACAGGGTCAGATGATGGTACTGTACTGGTGGGATTCTCAAAATTGAAAAATATAATTATATTCTTCTATTCTTCATTCAGTTTATCACAATAATGCTAATCTACAGTCCTCTCTCTCGGTCATTACTGTTTATCTGTTGAGTAAAAGAAAAACCGTCTGATAAAACAGGGCTGTTTTTTCTGGAGCTCGGGAATGGCGGCGACCTCTCTGCCTCTCTTTGATAAAAACCTCTGCCTTTTGGCAGCTTGTGCCAATTAGAAGTAGGTCACACTCAGAACCGGCAGAGCGCTATCGATGTATAAAGTTTCACAGCCAATTCTCAATTCCGTTTCCCACCACAAACCCCGCGGCGTGCGGCGTCATAACTTTTAATATTTCATTTCTGCGTGCTAAATTGGTATTTAAACTTTTTAAGGGATGTGAGAGAAGGGCGACCATCGCTAATGGAGAGGAGAGTTACTCCGAATGTTTGAACTCTGTTTGGAGAAAGAGAGAGAGAGTGAGAGAGAGAGAGAGAGAGTGAGAGTGAAAGTGGGTCATCATACATGAAGTCCAGGAAAGAACATGGAGCAGAGCGTCTGGAGATAAAGGGTATAAAGGATGGTGATCGCTGATCTCAGATCCTGTTTAGAGTTGGAGGAATCTCAGTGTGAGCGTTGGGGCTGCACGATATATCGTTTAAGCATCGTCATGGCGATGTGCGCATGCGCAATAGTCACATCGCAGGATGTGTGATGATGTCACTTAAGGCCATTAATTAAAATCAAACACGTCATGTTGCAACGTTTTGATTTGATGTTTTTGACACGAGAAGTAGATACAGAGCGCTGTCTCTGTGTCTGTGTGAGTGACAGGCTGCTGCTGCCTGAGAAGCGTGAGGGGGAGGAGTAATTGCATGCATGGCCTCCATCCACATGGTTGGGCACGTTTGGAAAGCTGTGCTCCTCAGTCCAGCACAGTTTAGCAGTGCAGATATTTCCAGTTCATGATTTTAATCCCAGAAAAACTTATTCTTAATCTTATTCACCTTTTAAAAACCCATTTAAATGCTGATTAAAGGGCTGATTACTGCTGTTTTGTTGTTATGCTGTTTTTCTCGGGTTTTGAGAGCTCAGCGCTGAGACTCAGCTCTTGATTGGTCTGGACACGAGACAGGCAGCGCGTAGGTGGGAGGGGGCGGGGCTTGTGACGTCATGGGCCCTACATATCACGATATAGCGTTACATTAAAAATGAGAAGCTGCTTCTCTTCAGTTTAACATTAATGTTTTTTACTAGTGCCAGATTATAAATACGATGTAAATTCGATGCTCCTCCTGTGAGGTAATGCAATGATACATGTAATAATTTCATCATTTTAAGACTTTAGCGTATTTGCTGTGTTTAAGGTGATTATGTTTGTGGATCTGAGATGAACAGAGCGGCATTAATTAGGCAGAATGTGTTTCTCAGGAGAGAGCATTCGTACACAAACTACATCTGGCCCAATTTCATCCTTTATAAATCCACTACCTAAACGCACTCGTACCCCTGGCAGTACAACCGTCATAAATCATTGTTTACTGAGGAATATTTACCATCTTTATTCCTCCTCCAGAGAGAAGCTGTAATAAACACAAGGAATCGTGACTGACCGGAGTTTCCTTCTGATTCCCAGCAGCTCTACCAATCTACAGCTCTACTGCTCTACAGCTCTACAGCTCTACTGCGCTCCAGTTACCTCACATGTTGGAGCTGGACTTACAAGGTTTTATCAGAGATGATGTGGTTTGAGTTAAATATTCAGATATCACCTTTCACTCTTTACATTATCTCAGGTCAGCAGTATCAGTGTGTAGAACTGATTTAAAGAGGCACTAAATAATAAAACATATATTTTTTCATTTTCATTAACAGCTGAAATGTGTTGATTCGAAGTAATAAAAGTCCTGCTTTTATTTTATCTTTTTTAAACACTTTCTAACCTTTTAGTAAAGTCATTTCTGTCTCTGCAGCTCTCTCAGGTTTAACTGTGCTGATACAGGTGAGGATAATCAATAATCCCGCCTCCCTGCTGGCGTCCAATCATCTGTATCTCACCATAAAATGAGAAACAATGCTCAGCCCAATCAGCTCTTAATCCTGCCCCGCCCCTAAACCCATACATCACCCAGTGCCCCTCCCAAACTGCCACTCCCATTTTTTAGCATTTTTCAAATTTGAGCTGAGGGTCTTAATAAGTTGTGGCCATGCATTAGGATTTCTTCCCTACATCTTAATGAGTTGTTGCCACACATTACGATCTCATTCCCGTCTCTTAATAAGTCATGGCCACACATTAGGATCTCATTCCCACCTCTTATTAAGTCATGGCCACAAATTAGGATTTCTTTCCCACCTCGTAATAAGTCATGGCCATGCATTAGGATCTCATTCCCACCTCTTATTAAGTCATGGCCACGCATTAGGATTTCTTTCCCACCTCGTAATAAGTCATGGCCACGCATTATGATCTAATTCCTACACCTTAATTATCTCGCTGCCATGCATTATTATTTTCTTTTAACATGATGTCACCTTAGGGGCTCTGCACTATAACACTGCTGCTCTACTGCTTTACTGTTTATATGCATCATTTTCAGGGTTTTCCAGAGGAAATTTCCTCATTTCACCCAGGAAATTCCAGAATCGGAGGTGAATCGGAGCGCAGCAGTGGTGTTAGGGGTGAAAACTGATGTTCGCTGATTGTTAAGTGATGTTTACATATTTACAGAACTCCCTCCTCCTTCGCTCTGATCCTTTATTCCTTGATTTCCTTTATTCCGGACGGAGAGTGGGAAGAGTTTTGACAGGCTGAGAGATCGGCTCGGCCTTTAGACAACCTCCCCCAGATCCTTCACCTTCAGCCCTGCCCTCTGAAAATCTCTGACACTCTTATACACTCTCTTTCAGATTCTCTACAGATAAAATCAGGGCTTTATTTGGTCCAGATCAAAATAAGCAGTGGTAGAGACGTTGTTGAAAAATGATAAAAGTGAAAAACGTCTTTAAAATAGGAAAAAATGAGATTTCACTTAAAAATGATGAATTTCTTTGATTTTACCAAATTAGAAACCTCTGGAATATAATCAAGAGGAAGATGGATGATCACAAACCATCAAACCACCAAACTGAACTGCTTGAATTTTTGCACCAGGAGTAAAGCAGCATAAAGTTATCCAAAAGCAGTGTGTAAGACTGGTAGAGGAGGAGAACATGATGCCAAGATGCATTAAATTAAAACTGTGATAAACAAAACAGGGTTATTGAACTAAATATTGATTATTTCTGAACTCATTAATTAAGCAGTAATGCGCTCGAGGTTCGTGCTATAACCTGTAATATCGGCACTGCTGTGCTGCAGTCATGGGCACGAGGCCTCAGGTCATATTACAGGTTATAGCACGAACCTCAAGAGTTTTAATGCTTAATTATGGATGTACAGTAGAAAGAAGGGGATGGTCCTAATGTTATGCTTGATTGGAGTAATATAATATTTTCCAATGCAAATCAATCAAAGACAGGAGTAGACTGTAGAAAATTACTTTGGGCCATTTTACACGACTAGTAGTTACTAGAAGTGACTGAGATGTGATGCACATTAGAAAAGTCTGTAGTAATTTAATGCAAATTATTTAATATATCAGTAAACTGGAATTAATAAATACAGGCGCTTTGTTAAATGTAAATGTAAGAGCAAACGTGGAGCTATTTGACTTTTCTACAGAGCAGACACAGCAAGTATTCCTCACAGAGAGTCACTCAGTTCTAAACTGGAATTGTACAGATTAGTCGTGACTTTAAAAACCAAATAAATCAGAACTGAAATAAAAGAGAGACGAGAACCGGTGCAAAAAGGAGTAAAAAGTAAAAAGGTTTAAAGAGAGACAGAGAGAGAGTAACAAGCGACCGAGTGTGCTTCGATATCCGAACATAGACTCCACGTTATAAGGCAATAGATTTTTTTAGTTTTTCCTTTTTTTCGTCGTGTATGAAATGTTTTTGGTCTTTGCACTTTTCAAAAAGTACAAATTTTAGAAGAATGTTCAACCAGTTATATTCAAGAAGCGTCGTGCAGCTTTCACTGCGTCCTAAATGAGGATCGATGACGGAGGAGCAGAATATACAAAGCTGCACACCAACCTTTTTCAAAATGATGTCATGTGTTATCTTAAGCAACATCTCAAAAAAAAAAGAGAGAGAGAGAAAACATCTGTGAACATTTAAAAACAGACATTTCGCCGCTCAGCTCGACTCCACGTTCGTTCATTCGTTTGTTCGTTTGTTTGCCTTTTGGTTTAGCCTCTGATAAAATCTCTGAATACAAAGCTTCCTTTACGGGGATCTCACTCCAGCGTTAAATACAGATATACAGCTCTCCATACAGGATTCAGGATTTAAGATAAAATAGAAAATCACGGTAAACCCCTGCACTGATTGTGATCACTGAGTGACCTTCCCTCTCCGGACACGAAATATGAATCCGAATGGAGCACGTTTTCACCCCCCTTTTCAAGTTGAACAATGACATCACCAAAAACATCGACATTTTCAGATACGCGAGAGGAGACGAGTCCCGGTTTACCTCTTTATCTCTTTATCTCTCTTTCATTCTCTATATATCTTTATTTCCAGGCGTACAGAAGTAGCTCAGGAGCGTAGCTTGGTTTGGTCCGTGTTGAATTCGGTGAGCATTCAGATACACAGCGCTCTCTGTACTCAGCGTCCTCCACGCGTCAGTCACACCTCACGTTTTTATTCGTTGAGTTTTTCGCCCAGAGAAAGGGAAACTGCTGAACGTTGTTTCTGAATCCCGTCGACCCAATCAGAACACCGTATTCACTCATTCCCGAATTTCGAATAACATGGCATTCCCTGTCATATTCCCGTCCCTCGGTCACATTCGCGCCGCCCGCGCCGGAGAGGCCGGGGGAGGATTAGCCAGGCTAGCACTAGCCGGGCTAGCATTAGCCAGCCTAGCATTAGCCAGGCTAGCTGCACAGCTGGCCGAGTTCGGGCTCGGGGGAGTTGGGCAGCTTGGCGCTGAAGCTCTGCAGGGAGTCCCGGACGCGAGCCACCTCCCCGGCCGACAGCTTGAGCCGGTGCCTGAGCAGGCAGGAGAACAGGTCCAGCGGCTGGGCGGCGGGCGGCGAGAGGCGGTTGATGCGGTCTCGCATCTCCAGCAGCATGAGGAAGGTGGCGTCCTGCGAGCCCTGCGCGTATGGGTAGTCCAGCTGCAGGATCAGGTCCTTGATGCCCTCGGCGTCGAAGTGCATGCTGTAGCCGAAGACCTTCAGGCTGTTGATCTTCATGTAGCCCAGGTTGGCGGAGCGGTCGTCCGGGTCCAGCGGCTCGTAGAAGAGCGTCTCGTTGACGGTCGGGTCGTCGGTGAGGATGCGGCTGCGCAGGTAGATGTGCACCGTCTCGAAGAAGGACTTCCACTTGCCGCCCAGCATTAGCGTCCAGTTGTAGCACTGCAGGGACGAGTCCAGCCTGGTTCGCTCCCAGTCGGGAAAGTCCTGCTGGTTGACTGGCATGAACCAGCTCTCGGAGTGGCTCCCCCCGAAGGGGTTGACGTAGATGGCAGGCACGGGCTCCAGCGTGCTGTTCTTGGTGGAACATATCTGGAAGGAGATCCCCATCAGCATGTGGATGAGGTTGGACTTGTTCTTGTTGCTCTTGAGCGTCAGGAGCATGCGTTTGCGCCACGCCGGGTTGAACCAGCTGCCCAGGCGCACGTCGTTGCTGATGTAGATGGCGTGGACCTCCATGCGGCTGTCCAGACGGTGCAGGAGGTGGCGCGCCTCCGCGTCCGGCATGTCCAGGTCAAAGTTGACGTAGTGGTCCAGGGAGTTGGCGATGTTGGGCCGGCAGGACCCCGTGTGCAGGACGCTGCCGGGCAGGCACGTCCCGCAGCGGGTGATGTTGTCCGGGGCGCACAGCAGGCACAGGGTGCTCTCGCCCACCCGGCACGGGACGGTGCCCTGGCAGCTGCCGCTCTGCTCGGAGAAACACACGCACCCCTGCGCCTCCTCGGAGAAAGAGCCCGGGACGCCGTGCTCGTTACAGTACAGCAGAGACTGAACCCGGTTCAGCCAGAACCCCAGAGTCCTGCAGGACAAGCAAATAATAACACACAATTACTCACTGATACACTGAATGATTAGCTGCTACTAACTTACTCTAAAGATCTACAGGGGTTGAACAATGAAACTGAAACACCTGTCATCATTTTAGTGTGGGATTTTAGGTTTCATGGCTAAATTGGAGCAGCCTGGTGTTCAATCTTCATTAATTGCACATTGCACCAGTAAGAGCAGAGTGTGAAGGTTCAATTAGCAGGGTAAGAGCACAGTTCTGCTCTAAATATTACAATGCACACAACATTATGGGAGACATACCAGAGTTCAAAAGAGGACAAATTGTTGGTGCAGCGCGCTCTCAGGATCAACTATAGGCGCTATAGGCGAGAATGATGTTTCTATGTACTTTGCCCCACCCTAAACCCATACATCACACAGTGCCCCTCCCAAACTACTAATTTTCCCCCCCATTTCGCCCCAATAAAACACTTTATCACTTGGTATCCTGAACATTGCCTAAAAGTTTCAAGGAATTTGCATCATTATAAAAGGGTCTTAATTATAAAAGAGGTTAATTTATTAAATATATTGTGTTTATAAAGTTAGAGTCAAGCTAAATTTAGGAAACACTGCTTTTTTCAGTTTCTACACCAACTTCATCTTATTTGAGGTTGTATTTCTATTTTCCTTCACCCAATTAAAAAGTTGAAAAAGTTAGGGGTGGTTTTTGATAAATGAATTTGGCTCTTCTATATGATCAAACTCTGTATTTTACAGGAGCGGAGGTGTTCTGAGATACACTCATAAATAACTCCTCCTCCCCCGGGGCTCCGGCTCCTCCGGCGCTTCTCTCGGCTTTGGATTGCTGAACGCCGAGCATTAGTCCTGCGGCTCGTTAATGTAACACACTTTACATGATCATGAGGCCCTTTGATACCTATTCAAACAATTAGGCCTTATGTAACTCCACTTCACTGCTCACATTATAATAATATACACTCATTTCCTGCAGTTCAGAATGACTAATACTTTATATATATAAATATATACTTTATATACTGAAGAAACTAAACCACGTCTACATCGGAGTTCTGCAGAAACCTTACTTCAACTCAGAAAATTACAATTAAAGCAACACATTACTAATATATTCCAATAGCACATGATTTTTTAAAGTAATGTTTTACATTTTGAGTCAATCTGGTCCAAATTATAGCAGAATTTAGCAGAAACTTTACAGTAACAATCTCAATCAAAGTTTGCAGGGTTTCTTTCTTAGTAAACCCCTAAAACTAGGGGGATTAGTTTCTCAGGGGGACATCTGTGTAAAATATTTCACTCTTCTACTCAGTGATAAAAGTCCTGCATCTGGATTGCAATTAAAAAACAGGAGGATCAGTGAGTTTTTAGGCTTTTTTCTTGGTCACATGACATCACATCTATCTATCTATCTATCTATCTATCTATCTATCTATCTATCTATCTATCTATCTATCTATCTATCTATCTATCTATCTATCTATCTATCTATCTATCCATCCATCCATCCATCCATCCAACCATCCATCCATCCATCCATCCCCTAATTTACCTTTTTATCTACCCACATATGTATCTAATGTATCAAACTTACCAAACTTACAATTTACCCATCTACCTATTTACTTACTAATTCACCTATCAACATACCCATCTACTTACCCATCTATCTGTTATTTATTAAATTTTACCCTTATTTACTTATTTATCTCCCCCTCTGTCTGTTTGTCTGTCTGTCTGTCTGTCTGGTGATATGGTAATAACTGATGCATCATTTAATTTACACACCTGTATAAAACAGCCCTGATAAAACAGCTCTGTAGGTTTTTTATGATGTTTGATTATAATTCTGAGTGCATGTTCTGTACTGTCTGTCTGTTTTCAGTGTCTGAGGCTTTTCTGCAGGCAGTGGCGTGTTAGCGGCAGTGGCGGCAGTGGCAGCAGTGGCAGCGGCGGTGGCGGCTCAGGTGGGGGCTGTCAGAGTGGAGTGAAAGTCTTGACGGTGGAGGACGTTAACTACAACCTGTCACTCTGTTAGAGCTCTTGATTACAGTGCAGGAGCTCTAACCACACCGCACAAAGGTCTCCTCAATCTGCCCTGAGAGGCTAAACAGCCCCGTCTGTCTCTGCCTGTCTGTCTGTCTGTCTGTCTGTCTGTCTCCCCGGGGTTCTGGCTCTGTCTCTCTGTTCGTGGTGAGATTGGCTTTAGCTGTCCGTTGCTCGGCTCACGCTCGCTGGCTCGACGCTGAACGACAAATAATTGCCTTTAAATGCCGGTGTTGAAGCGAGTGATCACGTCACTCTAAAGTCTCTCTAACGAGTCTAAATAAATCCATAAAAACACGTCGCGTATCCAGCTCACGCGTATCCAGCTCACGCTGCCAGCCACGCAGCTTTTTAGGTAACTAAAAAGGTCGTTTAAAGATGTTTAACGGACACGGAAACAACCGTTACACAGTACAGCTCAAAAACACCTCAGGCTCCGCCCACTTTAACAACATTTATTCACAGTTTATCAATATATTATGTGGTAACTAAAATCAACAAAAAATGAGAAACTTGCTTTTAATCGGACAGTGGAGATATGCATAAAAACATAACTTGAATTGAATTGAATCAGTTTATAATAACAGCGTTTCTGACCATCACTGTCAGTGTGTAGTCATTTCCACTGATCAACCTCTGGTAAACTAAGAGATCCTCTATTATGATATTATAAGTATAACTATATCTGACCTCTGTGTTGTTTTAATCTGATAAATAAAACATTCATTAAATAAACTTATTATCTGGGCTTACAGTGCAGAACATTTACATTTACCTATATTATCTTAGAATAGAGATCTATATTTATCTGTCGCCACACATATTCACCCAGCTCACAGCAAATATATCCAATTTTACATAAAACATAGTTTATTAATTTGAGTTCAATCCATCAGCCCACCGGCTGTGATTACCACACCTGAACTCACCTGTAATCTCTCTATATCTCATCAAATCCCCACAACACCTCACTTCATTTACTTTTATGATACATGATTAGATCTAAGTAAAGCTAAGATAAGCCAAGTAAACAAAACTGTAATTCTTAAAAAAAAACATTTTCTTTCAAAGTCAAATGATGAGTAAATCTGATGTAAGGTGTAGTCAGTAGTGAGTTGTGAGTAGTGAGTATTGAGTAGTGAGTAGTTAGGTAGTGAGTATTGAGTAGTGAGTAGTGAGTAGACAGTAGTGAGTAGTGAGTATTCAGTAGTTAGTAGTGAGTAGTGAGTATTCAGTAGTGAGTAGTGAGTATTCAGTAGTTAGTAGTGAGTAGTTAGGTAGTGAGTATTGAGTAGTGAGTAGTGAGTAGACAGTAGTGAGTAGTGAGTATTCAGTAGTTAGTAGTGAGTAGTGAGTATTCAGTAGTGAGTAGTGAGTATTCAGTAGTTAGTAGTGAGTAGACAGTAGTGAGTAGTGAGTATTCAGTAGTTAGTAGTGAGTAGACAGTAGTGAGTAGTGAGTATTCAGTAGTTAGTAGTGAGTAGTGAGTATTCAGTAGTGAGTTGTGAGTAGACAGTAGTGAGTAGTGAGTATTCAGTAGTTAGTAGACAGTAGTGAGTAGTGAGTATTCAGTAGTTAGTAGTGAGTATTGAGTTTTTAGTAGTGAGTAGTTAGGTAGTGAGTAGTAAGTGAGTAGTGAGTAGGGGTTACCTGTCTCTGGGCAGGCTGATCTTTGGCTGTTTAGGGCAGCGCTTGCTGAGGGTGAAGAGTTTGCGTACGATCTTCTGGGCTTTTCCCAGGATCAGTCTGGTTCCGGTCTCCAGCAGGCCGTGGCGCCGCTGCAGAGCCGGGTCGGAGCTCCAGAACCGCAAGATGGCCGAGGTGTTCAGGAAGTGATCGGTGGGCAGTTTCTTCAGGAACGCTTTGAACTCGTCTGGAACAGAAAACAGACGGATAAACATCACATTAGAAGCGTAACGATTCCTCCGCTCTCGGCTCTCAGCGGGAGGAGCCGATGATACACTGAATCATAAGAGGTTTGGGACTCTGAGTCATCGGCCGGGAGGAGGTGGGCGGAGGAGACGCGCCGTCAGCGACTCTTCAGATAAATACCTGATCCAACAGATCAGAGAGATCTGCAGTCAGAACTTCAGACGAACCTGGAGAAGAACTTTCTAGAGAAAGTCAGCGGTGGGAGCGACGCCCGGGTTCCTGTCCTCCTCTTCAGAGAGAGAGTCCTTACAGTCCTCATAAACATGTCTATTCACTCCCGCCATCTTTATAACCAACACAACTAACTCCAAACACGCCTTTAATACTGTCTAAACCCTCCACCCACGCCAAAAAAACACCACAACTCAACCAACACAACTATCTCCAAACACGCCTTTAATACTGAATTAAATTTTGAATTATACATTTAAAAGGTCATGTAAGCAAAAGCAATAAAAAACTTAAAGGATATAGATTGATGTATTGATTCACTGCATGAATATTTGAGTTTAAGGTATAAATATTCATATTAGCATCTAATTCCTCATTACTAACAACAGAGTATGAAGCATTTAGTTTCCCTTCCACCTTAAAACACATTTCCCTTTTTACCTTATAACACATTTCCCTTCCATGTTATGTATAATCGTGTTTATAATGCCTCTTGTATGAATTATATGTATTATGATGTGTTATTAGTATGTTTAGTTCTCTAATAGACAAACTGTTTATAGCAAAAATTGTGATGCAATTAGTTATTATGTGTTTTCAGAGTGTTTTCAGAGCGTTGTTTCTGTAACTTTATTCTCTAAACTTCCTGGGTAATGTCCTTCTTCATTAATGATGTGTCTCTGGTAAGAGGATGATGCGGCGGTGCTCTCAGTGTTTAACATCTACAGAGAGTCTCTCAGAAACGATGAATAATCAGGAGCTGCAGATCTTCAGGGACGTCATCAAACTCAGATTATCCTCGTTCTGTTTCTCTCAGATCACTTGTTAAGCTGACTGCAGCACTACAGCGTGAACACCAGGAGCGGCGGCGTTCCCACCGGGGGACGAGTCGTGGGACAAGTCGGGGGACGAGCTGTTGGACATCAGGCAGAGGTTCTGCTGAAGCACCCAGCTGTCCCTGCTGTCCCTGCTGTCCCGGACCATTACAGTGTGCACCATCCCGTGCAGGACGGCCCCCCTCATCACCCCCCACAGATCACACTGAACCGAGGCAGAGGGGCGGGGTGTTGGGGGGGTTATAATAGCTTTAGTGATTCAGTGTGTCTTTGCTATCATAACAACGGGAAAAATATGCTGCTTTGTGCAGCTCGAAACACAAAAACAAAAGACATGTACTAATTCTCTTAATTAATAATGAGTTTATTTAATTTTGGGCGTAACATGAAATAATACACCAATCAGAGTGTCTCTTGGTTTCTTTCAGAGCTCATCATTCCCTTTAAGAGTAGATCAGGTGAGCTCTGTCTTTGGTGGATTGCTATTGTAACGGTACAGCTACCTGGACGTGTTCAACAAACTCTTCTCAGCAGAGGAAACTGAGCTGCTGGTTGACGCTGTGAAGGAGCTCCAGCAGCTCATTTACGGGAACAGCAATGTTATTTTATTTACTATTCTGTTTATTGTTGATGTAAAAGTTGGGTTTGTGCTGCTGTGTGTTCATGTGTGTGTAATAAGTGGGGGTGTACGCTCGGCTCGGCACAGCGCCTGTGTTACCGAGATAGCGATGAACGTCTGACTGTTGGCGTCTGTCTAGGTTGTATTCAGTCAGTGGAGCTCCTGTGTTTTCTGTTACCAAGATAAACAAGAAAAAACTCCAGAAATGTACCTGAACACACCTCATAACCAGAACACCATGCCTTTTAGTCATATACAGTAACAATGGGCCAAAAATATTTTTTAAATTTTGATTTATTTGAATAAATGCACAAAAAAACGAGCATCACCCTCAATGTACCATGTACCATTCAAACAAGATAAAGATTGATTCCTTAATGGATTGATTGATTGACTGATGGTTAATGTGGGTGTGGCTTTGCTGTCTTGGACATATAGAGACCTCTGAGTGTGATGATGCTTCTAGTGATGGATTATGATGCTCCTCACTTATGATCACATCATCTGATCGAGGTCTCGTCTGTTTCTCGTGTTGAGCTGTAACGGTCGGTGTTTATCGTTTTTCTGGCTCTGTTTCTACACCTCTCTCTCTTTTCCTCTCTTTTCCTTTCGTCCTCTCTTTTCATCTCCCCCTCCCACCGTGTTGTAGAGGGAACCTCATTGGCATTCGAGGAGCAGCGAGGGAATTTGGACCATCTATTCTCCTCTTTTTCCGCCGTTTACGGCTTCGAGTTCCGATTTATGGATGGCTGAGCTCTTTGGAAACGTGTCAGACGGAAGGACGGGGGTTATTTTCCATCACAGGCGCCACACATTCTCCTCTATTCAGGAAAATTAGTATTTCAAATTAGCGTAAAGCGGTGGAGACAGGGAAGAGCCGGCAGTCTAACCATGTTCAATTAGCCACGCGGCGTGGGCCCGGCGTCGCCCGGCACCGAACACGAGGCTGAAGGACATCTGCACACGGTCTCTGGAGCTTCAGCACTAACGTCCCCAACACAGAAAAGTCCTCTGTCCTCCCTGAAGACCCTCCTGCTGTTCCTGCACTCGGATCAGCTCGGCTCGGGTCTCCACACCTGCATCCTGATCTGTTTGGAGGATATTCAGATTCAGACTCAAACCCACTATAATAGAGAGAGGGGGCTCGTTCTGGAGCTGGTGGGCATCGCCTCGGGGCATCCAGACAGGATTATTCTTGTAGAATGAGGAGGGCAGCGCCACACTTAACACAGCAATTAACCCGACCCAACCTCCTGCACAAGCGTGCAACACTTTTTAGTGCAACAACAGAATTCACACAAAAAATAATCACTCTAACTCATTAACAGGCCAAGATTTGTGTCAATTTTCACATCAATTACACACCTAAATCTTAAAGATTTATATTCAAGCATTACATAAAAACCTTTTACATTTGATAATAAACATTACTATAAATTCTAATTGTAATTGTGATAAAAAAAATATTTCATGCATCTTGGCATCATGTTCTTCTCCTCCACCAGTCTTACACACTGCTTTTGGATAACTTTATGCTGCTTTACTCCTGGTGTAAAAATTCAAGCAGTTCAGTTTGGTGGTTTGATGGTTTGTGATCATCCATATTCCTCTTGATTATATTCCAGAGGTTTTCAATTTGGTAAAATCAGAGAAACTCATCATTTTTATATGAACTCTTATTTTATTCCAGGGTAAAGCTACAGGATAGGTAGAGTTAAAGTGGATAATTATCTCAGATGTATGACAGCTATTTAAAAGCAGGAGCACAGAACGGCCTAAACGCCTCGTATCAGACCAAAGCGCAAAACACGTAACAGCCGTTCCACTTTAAATTACCTATTATAACACGGCCTTATGCTTTTTCATCTGATGCAAATGGGATTCTCAAACTCATTACACCTGTAATGAACTGCTTTGCATCTAAATAGAGGTAAAGCGTAATTATCGTCTCCGGCTGCAGCGCCGATCCGTTTAACATCAACCAATAACAGCAGAGGAGCAGGAAGTTCTGCTGCGGCTGAAGAATCATCTGTACCAAATACAAACTGAATCACATCCAGATCTTAATCATCTGCTACAAACCAGTGAGATCATCGAGGGGATGAGAGGATAGAGAGATAAAGAGAGAGAGAGAGTGTCTAAAGAGAGATATACCCACTTAATCATCTCTTACTGAGTTATTACACCACTAGAGGGCGCTAACCAGTCAGTCTGAAATGAAGCAATTGGGCAAAAAAAAATGGAAGCCCATTTCCACCACTTGGAAAAAAATAAGGGTCCTCCAGTAAGTCATAATTATGAAATGTTAAGTCATAATTGTTAGATGGTAAGTCATAATTATGAGATGCTAAGTCATTATTATGAAATATTAAGTCATGATTCATTAATGAGTTATTAAGTTATAATTGTGAGATAATAAATGGGAAATGTGATAATTATTTCACTTATTTATTATTTTTTCAAACATTAGCATTATTGCTAACATCTGACCTACTTAAATAATATATATTCACTTCCTTTGCTTTTTTAATTAAATTATGTATTGTACTTTATAAATTTAAGATATTAAATAAATTTAATATCCAAGGCAAGTATTTAATTGCCATTTAAGTCTTTAGCTCTAGCCATTTCATCTGTTTCATCTGTAGCCCCACCCCCTCATTACCTTACCCCAGGTGTTCCCTGTTTCCTTTGCCGGTACGTTTACGTCTTTGGTCTTTATGTCAGGGCTGCTTATTTGTTTCTTACTTGTTAGTTTTACTAGTTTTGTGTTTATTCTTTATTGTTTTTTTCAATTAAAAATAAAGTATCCTCTCAGCTGAAATCCATGACAGCTATTCTTGAGGACTCCCTCCCTCTAGGGGTTTACAGTCATTTTATAGGCTAGTAAACTATTGTAATGATAATTATTAAGTTATTATTAAATTAAAGGTAAAGACTGCTGGCCTTCATCATGTTTTTTGTCACGGCTTTTTTTATTTGTGAAAATCAGGACAGCGGTATATTTTATGTAAATGAGCTGGTTTCTCCTGTTGGTGGGAGGACTGGGAGTATTATGGTCTGTGGAGGGTTTGTTGAGACGCTGGCCTGTATATGTCTCTGTTGGCGGTGAGTGGAGGTGGAGATTGGTGCGGTGGGAGCTGCTGGGCTCCCTGAGGACTGAGCATTAATCACAGACGAGCTGCAGGAAGAGAAACTGTGAGGAGCAGAATTATGACCTGTCTGCTGCGGGGGGGGGGGGGGGGGGGGGTGAAGGATCTTCCAGATCTTAATCAGACCAGTTGGGTTCCAGCCGACAGCCTGGACTGATCTCCTGAACGCTAATGCAGATCTGACTGTTTCCTTTCTGTTCTGCACTTCCTGTTACTGATACTCACCATCAGTGTGTAGTCATTCCCCTTGAATCACCTTCTCTTACACTTACATTACATATTACACAATATTTTACTGCCTAAGTTAGTTTAAAGCTCTCCTTCTGCTAAAATCCTCTTTTTCTTGTCCTTTATTGTGAAATACAGTGGGTCTCTGAGTTGTTAAGGATGCTAGTTAAAAGTAAAAATAGAGACACAACTAGACAACTTTTTTAAATTGATTAAAAAAACGATGGAATGAGAATTTAAAGGATTAAATGCTTGCAGATGCTACATATACTGTTAAATATAATATCTTTAATGACTCACTGTCGGTGTGTAGTCCTTCCCTCTGGACTACATTCTCTTAGGTATACTAGTATATAGTGCATTATGTGATATTTGATTGCCTGGCCTCGGTGTTGTAGGCTATAAGAGCAAGTTATGTTAGTCATATGTTATATCGGATGTTTTTTACCCTGTTTTATTAAGAAATAAGGTAAATAACTGCATTTTCCTCCAGTTTACTACAGTAAATATCTCATATGAAGTGTATTTGTTGGTGTGTGGGCTGGAGAAGACCAGCATGAAGTTTGTGTATCCCACTGAGATCCAGTGATGACCTTTCCTTTATGCAGCTTTGTAGATATTAAGCAGAGAGTCTGATGGTGGTAATTTGCAGTGAGACTCGAGTGGGTTAAACTGAACTGATGCGTAGTTTAATGCATTTATATAGAGATTGAGGAGAAACTGTGTTAGCTTCACCACAGTTCTGAATATGAGTGTGTGTTTTGTTTTTATTCCATCTGTAGAGTGGAGGAATCTTGACCTGTGACTCATTTTGCGTTTAGTATTGATTGGTATGAAACACATTTCTGCAGTGCCGACGTAAAAAATGCTCTGCTGTTGTGGGTGTATCACAAACACAAGCTGCCTAAAGACAAATAATCTGCTTATAATGCAAAACAAACACAATCCAAATCATCATCTCTTCTGTGCTGCAACTTTTTGCAGCAACGCTGTTACGAAATCAGCATCCAATAGACCACTAAACTACTGAACTACTAAACCACTAAACCTCTAAACTACTAAACCACTAAACTACTAAACCAATAAACCACTAAACCACTAAACTACTGAACTACTAAACCACTAAACCACTAAACTACTAAACTACTAAATCAACTACTAAACTACTAAACCACTAAACTACTAAACCACTAAACTACTAAACTACTAAACCACTAAACTACTAAACTACTAAACTACTAAATCACTCCACCAACTATTAAACCACTAAACTAACTAAACCAATAGACCCCTAAAAAACACTTTTAATACAGTTTTAAGAGTTCAGAAATCAATATTTGGTGGAATAATCCTGGTTGGTTTTTAATCACAGTTTTTTTATGCATCTTGGCATCATGTCCTCCTCCACCAGTCTTACACACTGCTTTTGGATAACTTTATGCTGCTTTACTCCTGGTGTAAAAATTCAAGCAGTTCAGTTTGGTGGTTTGATGGTTTGTGATCATCCATCTTCCTCTTGATTATATTCCAGAGGTTTTTAATTTGGTAAAATCAAAGAAAATCATCAATTTTAAGTGCTCTCTTAAGTTTTTTCCCCAATGCTGTACAGAATATTACTGAAGACCCATGGAAAGGGAGCCCTGGGTAGACTATTCACTGATTTTGCAAATAATTAATACCAGGAAACAATAGGAAATATTTTGTACAATAACTTCAGAAACGACCTCTTTATGAAGAAGTGATAAACTGTCTTTAAATAATAATAACACAAGATGTAAAAAGTTTAACAAGATAGCTCTTCACTACCACTACCACTGCTCATCACTAACCACTGATCTCCCAGAATCCTCTGTTATTTGCAGAAAGTTACTGTAATTATGAAAACTCTCACAGTAAAGCCACACCTGCCGCTGCGTCCTCTATGAAATACGGTGCGTCTTCCCTCACCAGTATTTTACCATCACTGAAACTCTAAACTCAAACTGCCACTAAAATATACTCCTCACCTCCGCAGCGGTGACAGTAAACCGTGACCCATAAATAAAGCGCCGGTTCTGCAATCAGATCTCTGCTTATTGCACTCTGGTGGCTCCTTTCAGCAAGGCCGAATGATTCTGTGAGGAGCTCAGCCTCCAAAACCTCACAGCTCAGATCAATCCCACTAAAACAACCCGTCCATAAAACATCCCCTCAATAAAGCATCCCGCACTGCTGTTCCCAAACACACCCATACACACATTATAATATCACATCCAGTCCAGTCCCAAACTCCTGGAGCAATGAGATCCAGACCAGCTGTGACAATTATAACCGTTCAGTTATTATAATAAAATAGAATAAAAACAAAAGTGTGTTTAATGGAAGATTTTCATGTGACAAAGCAACTTTAGTGACAGGTTATAAAAAAATCCACCTAGCCATAAATGAAGAAGCGTGCCTTTTAATAATAATTAGGCACAAATCTCTACATGCAATTAAAACAGACATATATGGAGTATTGTGAAAAGGTTTTTATAAACAGTAAAATCAGAGAAACTGATCATTTTCTTGTGGTCTCTTAATTTGTTCTGGAGCTATATTAAAAAAAAACAAATGCATGTTTTCGGGAAGATTTACTTATGACAGCACCATATTATCAAAGGAGGCGGACGTGAACACAAGTAATATATTTATTAGACAGAAAAAAATGAACTGATAATAAGATGACAGTGAAACAGGGAATAACACTGAGACCGGGGAGCTATAAATTCACATGGAGGGAACAGGAAACAAGAAAAACACGGGAGTAGTAATGAGGGGGCGGAGTTACAGACAACACAGGCGCTACACTGAGGAACCCTGTTTCGGTGTTTCAGTAATCCAGGGCGCTATTAGCTAGACTACACTCCAAAATACTAACCTCTAAACTGTGAAAGAGCTAGTGCTTTTAGTGCGGTTAGCGACTAATGCTAATGCTGCTCCAGCAGTGCTAGCCGGGGTTAGCAGCAGGCTTCAGGCGGATATTACTCACCTCTGAATGGCAAAAAGAGCTAGTGTTTAGCACTGTGGTTAGCGGCTAACGCTAATGCTGCCCCACTCTCAGTGCTGGAGAACTAAACTGAAACTCCTGTATAACTCTGTACTTCAGTGGAGTGACTTTACTGCTCCTTAATACCTGACTGATAGAATTGGTTAATTTGTGATTTTAAGTGCACCTTATTGTTAGAAGAATACGGTAGTCTTCAATATTAAATTTACAATAAAGAAACAAAAGAAAGAAAGTCCAAACTTTAGACTGGTGCTGTATTTACTGTATAATAAAGACATTCTGAATCACATTGTTCTACACTGGAGATGCTGTATGAGAGAATCTGCATGCGGCTCATTCTGAGGGATTATAAGGTTTTACATTACGGCTCGTTTGGGTGATGAATGTTTTCTTAATGGTCCATTATGAGTAACATATCTAGCGGCCAGGTTACAGGTAGTAAGTGTACTGGGAGCTGGTCTGAACTTAAGTGGGGCAGCTGGATAAATGAGGCTCCCATTACCTAAAATAGGAGTGGGTGGGTGGTAGCAGGACATGCACCTCCATGAGTCAAGACCAAATGGCCCAGCCTGTCTCACCCGTCACTGTTCCACCATTAAGGAGAAAGATGATCTGAACCCGGCGGAGTGGAAGGAGGAGGGGGGGGTACAGCTCTGTGTAAACTGGTGTTTGGATTGGGGGTTGCTGGGGTTGCTGTGGGGAACCTGTGGTTAGTGGTGCGTACGACACGATTTGCACGTAAATCATTGAAGAGCTGTGAGACTACGTGTCTACATCAGTGTCTTCTGATTGATGTGATGCCCTTCTTCAATCATTCATGCCTGAACTTCTTTTGAGCTTTTGCTGCTTTAACAACATGAACCGTTCAGAACTACAGAACTACAGAGCTACAGAACTACAGAGCTACAGAACTACAGAGCTACAGAGCTACAGAGCTACAGAGCTACAGAACTACAGAACTACAGAACTACAGAGCTACAGAACTACAGAGCTACAGAGCTACAGAGCTACAGAACTACAGAGCTACAGAACTACAGAGCTACAGAACTACAGAGCTACAGAACTACAGAGCTACAGAGCTACAGAACTACAGAGCTACAGAGCTACAGAACTACAGAGCTACAGAGCTACAGAACTACAGAGCTACAGAACTACAGAGCTACAGAGCTACAGAACTACAGAGCTACAGAGCTACAGAACTACAGAGCTACAGAACTACAGAGCTACAGAGCTACAGAGCTACAGAACTACAGAGCTACAGAACTACAGAGCTACAGAGCTACAGAACTACAGAGCTACAGAGCTACAGAACTACAGAGCTACAGAGCTACAGAACTACAGAGCTACAGAGCTACAGAACTACAGAGCTACAGAACTACAGAGCTACAGAACTACAGAGCTACAGAGCTACAGAACTACAGAGCTACAGAACTACAGAACTACAGAACTACAGAGCTACAGAGCTACAGAACTACAGAGCTACAGAACTACAGAACTACAGAGCTACAGAGCTACAGAACTACAGAACTACAGAGCTACAGAGCTACAGAACTACAGAACTACAGAGCTACAGAGCTACAGAACTACAGAGCTACAGAGCTACAGAACTACAGAGCTACAGAGCTACAGAACTACAGAGCTACAGAGCGCTAACGCTCAGATACTCCTCTACTCATCTTTACATCAGATCTTACTGTCTGTGATAAATATGATTTTGAGCACTATTTTCACAATCTATAGGCAAGCCGTTAATCATGGACCGTGCATAGCTTCTTTAAAGGGCGTGTCAGTGTGTCTTTGCTATCGTAACGACAGGAAAAGCACACCTTGCGCAGCTCGAAACCTGCATTAATCATGGGAGTTGTTAATTTTAGTCACATTAAGAGCTCATCATTCTCTTTAAGAGTAGATCAGGTGAGCTCTGTCTTTGGTGGATTGCTATTGTAACGGTGCAGCTACCTGGACGTGTTCAACAAACTCTTCTCAGCAGAGGAAACTGAGCTGCTGGTTGACGCTGTGAAGGAGCTCCAGCAGCTCATTTACGGGAACAGCAATGTTATTTTATTTACTATTCTGTTTATTGTTGATGTAAAAGTTGGGTTTGTGCTGCTGTGTGTTCATGTGTGTGTAATAAGTGGGGGTGTACGCTCGGCTCGACACAGCGCCTGTGTTACTGAGATAGCGATGAATGTCTGACTGTTGACAATATAGCATTACTCCAGAAATTTAACTTAAATCACACCTAATTTCCAGACAACCACACCCATTAAATATGTAAATATATTCAGAAGCTCTGCTGCTATTTAAATATGTTTTGTGAAAATTGTCATTTGGACACGCGCAGGTTGCTGATAGTTGCCTTTTGCATTAAGTTTCAAACTGCACAAGGTGTACTTTTCCCAACGTTACGATAGCAAAGACACACTGATACTAACTGATAAAGTTGGGTTTGTGCACTGCGGCGTGCATGTGTTGCCAAGATAGCAATGAACATTTGACTGTTTGAGGTCTGACATATGTCTTTGTTGTATTTAGTGAGTGGAGCTCCTGGAGAACCTAGAAGAAGTACAGTAGGCGCTGAGTGCTGCACTGCCCCCTAGTGGTCTGGTGTGTAATAACACAGTTCACAGCAGGTACTGTATATCTTCTCCTCTGTTAGCCATCAGCTGCAGCCGTTATTCCTCCAGGCCGAGCTCGTGGCTGTTAGCTATTATCTCAGTGCTGTTGTGTATCTGGGAGCTTTAAAAGCCTCGGGGGCGCGGCTAGTTGGGTTAGTGACTTCTCTCCAGCGGCCGAGACGATGTTCCAGCGCTAACTGTGACACAGTGGCTGTACGGTGTCTCTAAAGGCTCAGCCGACCTGACCCCCGGCTTGAAGTACGCTCCATTCCCCTAATTAGACTTCTGACAGCGGGCGGCGGCATCCTGAGCCGGAGAGGAGGCGGTTTGGTGACCTCCATGAGACGAGTCCTCTGACAGCTCCACGCCGCCGCTCTGTCCGCCGGGCTCTTCTCCGAGCTGCTAACTCTTCTCTCGCGCTTTAGCGTCTGCTGCTAATTGCTCTCAAGTGATGCCAGAAGTCATGAAAGCCTGTGCGCGAGAGCAGCAGAGCGCTAGTTCTGTAGCCCTGAGTTAAATGCACGCTCGGTTATGATGTGATAGTGTATTCTGAATTCTCAGCGATTGTTTGTTTGATCTTCGTCAGACTCTGAAGCGCTTTGTCAAGATTTCAGAGGGAGCCGAGCGAACGCAGATGGCCTATTTGAACGGAACAGGTGGGAGGTTTATTCTGTTTTCTCTTTTTGTTTTAGTGCCAAATGTTTAAGGGTATAAACTGCAGAGCATTATAAAGATAAAGGTAAGTGAACTGAATCATGAAGAATATTTATAAAACAGCACTGGAGGAGAAGTTTGCTTTGATGATGCATGCTTTTGCATGATTTAGCATAGAATATTCCTGATTAATTTGACATTATTAGGAACGTTAGCACTCTTCTAATCTATAAAAAGTCATAATGTAAAGATCAAATCTGTTTGAATACGAGTTTTTATAATATACTGTAGTTCAATGAACCCTCCTACTGTGTAAAACTTTAGATTGACCCTTCACTTCATGTTTAACCATCCAAAATGTAGTTAACTCAAAAATGATATTAACCTCTCGCGACCCTCACATGCGTCCTCATATGAGGACATTACTGCTACCATTTCTGCTAATTTGCACCATGATCATTTTTAATATATATACATATTTTTAAACTATTGTTTAATGGGTGATGATAAACTGACTCAACCAGTTTAAACCATCCAAAAAAAACTGTAATATTTCATATTTCACCCTGAGTATCTTCACTTTAGCTGTAGTACAGGGTGTAGAGGATCATTCTAAACCAGGCGTCTCCTGTTTGTTCTTTGCAGTTGTTTGGTTTTGTTTTTTTTCGTTCGACCTGAAAAGCAGAAACAGTGCAGCCACACTTTCTCTGCTCTTTGTTACTGGATTCAGAGAGAATTCCCAGTGATATTTATTGATCTCACACAAATATATAATTCAGGAGTGCAGAGGAACAGGGGGATCTCTGCCACACAGCATAGTGATGAGCCTGCAATTATCTGTAATATTTCACTTACTGCATAAAGGAACGTGTGATATTCTACACTCTACTCTCACAACAGCGTGAAATAATCCACAGCAGCAACCCGTAAATCTCAGTATTTCACAGCAGAACACGAGCAGGAGTTCAGAGCTTTGTGCTGATAAAGGCCAGAAGAGCCCGAGGCGCCGCACATCACCGCTGTCTCTCAGCTTTTAGGTAGAGTTGTGTTTATTTAATTGATATGGTGCACGTGTGGAGGAGCAGGCCTGAGAACATCACGCTGAAGGCGTCTGTAGATCTTGTAGATCCAGTGAAGCTGCAAATAACCGCTAAAGGTTTTGATTAAAACATCATGTTCCACCTGCAGAGATGAGGAACACCAAGCCATGCCTCAGTGCTGGAGAACGTTCCCCTGCTCTGGCTATATATATATATATATATATATTAACTCTAAAACCTTTTTTTAACCATATTTATCCCTAATTTAGGTGAGTAAATTAATCCACTTGCCCCGAGAGAGCGTATCCAACAGTTCTATCTCTGACTCCGGCTGCTGATGCCATTCTGCGTTATTCATGATTCAAATTTGTGGTCAATACTTGTGTTCTAGCTCCTCAGTCTGCTGTTCATTCAGAGCCTTTTAAACTTTTAACTTTATAATCTTTACATTATATATATATATATATATATATACACACACACACACACACAGCGTGACCCCAGCGCAGCGGAGCGTCGTCTCAGCAGCACCTCTCCTCTGTTTATTCTCTCCAGATTTATTGTATTTGTTGGGTTCAGAGAGACTCCTGACCCGCGGGTCTGAGCTTCAGATACGCTTCATTCCCTGAAACAGAAAGAGCAAAATCTGACCCGTCCAATCAGAGACTGAGTTTATAGATACTGGAGCTGAAACCTGAGAGACTGGATTCATTTATTAAACCCAGAGAGAGAGAACACAGCAAATCAGGAGAAATATACAGTATTCTATATATATATATATATATATATATGTTACATATACTCAGTATAGTTATATATACTTAGTATCATTATATTTACTCAGTATGTTCATATATACTCAGTACTGTTTATATGTGTTACATATATATATATATATATACTCAGTATAGTTATATATATATATATATATGTATATTACATATAGTCAGTATGGTTATATATAGTCAGTATGGTTATGTATACTCAGCATAGTTATGAACTCGGTATTGTTATATATACTCAGTATAGTTATATATATATATATATATATATACATTAAATATCCTTACATATATTCAGTATGGTTATATACCCAGTCTCTGCTTGGCGCTGGTTGAGCGCTGTGTTACTGATGAAGGTATATATTAAACGGCGCTGTGAGAGGAGCCGTGATGAACGGCGGGTATTGATTGGTCGTTTCAGGCGAGAGTCTCCACCAACTTTGCAGCAATTAGAGCAATTAAACAAAGCATGCCAACCTCTCACTGTACTGAACACACAATCCTTCACTTCACTGCAGTGAATTCTGTTCTTACAGAAGCACAGAGACTGAATTACAGTGGAGGAAAACGAGAGAGTGAAAATATCCTCATTCCTCTTAAAACCAGATAAAACCTGTTTGAGTAAAATGAATATTGTTGTTTTATTCTATAAACTACAGACAACATTTCTCCCAAATTACAAATAAAAATATTCTCATTTAGAGCATTTATTTACAGAAAATGAGAAACGGCTGAAATAACAAAAAAGATGCAGAACTTTCAGACCTCAAATAATGCAAAGAAAACAAAAAGTTCATATTCATAAAGTTTTAAGAGTTCAGAAATAATCAATATTTGGTGGAATAATCCTGGTGGTTTTTAATCAACGTTTTAATTTCATGAATCTTGGCATCATGTTCTCCTCCACCAGTCTTACACACTGCTTTTGGATAACTTTATGCTGCTTTACTCCTGGTGTAAAAATTCAAGCAGTTCAGTTTGGTGGTTTGATGGTTTGTGATCATCCATCTTCCACTTGATTATATTCCAGAGGTTTTTAATTTGGTAAAATGTAAAAAAGTGGTCCATGAAAGGCGTTAGTGAAAGTGTATCTCCTGCACATTAAATACAGTTACTCCTTGTCCTGATATTTTTAGTGGTTTAGTGAATTCACTACAGATGTTGGGAGGTTGTGGGAGTGTTTGGTTGAAGCTGCAGCAGGAGCTCCACACGATGCTGCAGGAAAGATTGATTTTTTTCACAGCTTTCTATACAATGCACCTGCATGGAGGAGCTAATCCCCCGACAGACTGCCACCTCAGTATGGAGCTTCTAGAAATAGAAAGCCCGGCGGAGAGGGAGGGGCGTGTTAATGAGACGAGGAAGCGGCTGAAAGAAATGATGATCCTACTCTCTGAAACCCCCCTGTAACACTGAACATCTGTATTTCATTATCATGAGATTTATTAGATTTATGTTTGCATGTACAACCTGAAAGTGCATTTATAATGCATTATATATAGCACATACACAGTAACTTATTATAACCTTTATTAGCTTGCATAATAACAGAGAAGAATTTATAGTGAAATACATGATTTCAAAATACTTTATTTTTTATAAAAGATAAAAAAATACCGTAACACTTGCTATGAACCCTCATAATCATCATAATGCATGATAGCATTTATAATGCATTATATGACATGCATAATACCTTATAATGACTGTTTAATAAAGGCTGTACAATAACTCTATATAATAAGTACTTACAATGACATTCATAACACATTATAAACTAAAAATATTAGGGTTTATAAAGAAAGGGCTTATAATGCCAAATTGGACAAGGACAAATTGTTGGTGCACGTCTTGCTGGAGCATCTGTGACCAAGACAGCAAGTCTTTGTGATGCATCAAGAGCCACGGTATCCAGGGTAATGTCAGCATACCACCAAGAAGAACCAACCACATCCAACAGGATTAACTGTGGATGCTGTAAGAGGAAGCTGTCTGAAAGGGATGTTCGGGTGCTAACCCGGATTGTATCCAAAAAACATAAAACCACGGCTGATCAAATCACGCAGAATTCAATGTGCACCTCAACTCTCCTGTTTCCACCAGAACTGTCCGTCACCACAATCAATTACTGTGCTCTAAAACCAGGTGTTTCACTTTCATTCTCCAACACCTGTAGATCAGGTGATTGAAGGGTTTTTCATTTTTTAAGCGGGTTGTAAAAATCAGAACTTCTGACCAAACATCTACAAACTACAGCCAATCAGCACAGACTCTCGTAGAGTAACCCCCGCCCCGGCTTCAACACATTGAGTGTAGTCGAGGTCTTTATTCTGGGATGGTCAGGTATTGATCTGAGAACAGCAGCAGACAGTTTCGTTTATATAACGTTTCTTTTTCTATTTCCTTTCCACAGTCAGATCATCTGGATCTCCACTTCCTGTCAGACCCTCAGCGTTGGGTTATCTCCTCACTGGAAGGATTTCACAGAAACATGTGGAGAGTTTTTCACATCTGAAACTGAGATTGAGTGCAGCTCAATTTTCTCTTATCTCGTACAGTTGTAGGTTTATTTGATCAGTTATTGAGAGGCTGTTAGCTCTCCCACTTTTTTAAAAAAAAAGTTTGAACTCCACTTTTGGAAATTTTAGCTTTTCTTCTTTCTTTCTCCCTGTGCCTGGTCCTGTCTACAGGATCTTTAAACTCTGTATCGATGTTTAAATCATTAAATATCCTGAAGATAACGTCATATTTATCTGATTTTACGCTTTAATCACTGTTAGTTACTGTTTAAGCTATACCACCAACACTGAGTTATAGCACTTAAAAATGATGAGTTTCTTTGATTTTACCAAATTAAAAACCTCTGGAATATAATCAAGAGGAAGATGGATGATCACAAACCATCAAACCACCAAACTGAACTGCTTGAATTTTTGCACCAGGAGTAAAGCAGCATAAAGTTATCCAAAAGCAGTGTGTAAGACTGGTGGAGGAGAACATGATGCATGAAAAATAACCCACTGGCAATTTTTATTTTATTTTTCCCAACAAGAGGGACTGCCAGTCAGTAGGGCACTTTAAGTCTTTTTTTGTCACTCTAGAGGGCACTTTAAGGCATGGAGTTACTAGGTAAGGGGCGGCTGCCCCCCCTGCCCCCCTCTGCCCTGTTGAGTCCATCAGTGCACAGTCTTATAAATCCATAACACTTACAGACTCTGTATTTCTGCTCTAATTGTGAACACTGTGAGTTCTTTTCTTTATCAGTTTGCTGATGCCGTCTGTCGTCTCCTGCTGTTGTTTTCCTTGTCTGATCTATTGAGTGTCTGGTTGATTGTATATCGCTGGTTTCTTTCTTTTTATAGGACCTTCTAGATTGTATTGTTGTATTGGCTGTGATTTTCTCATCTTCTTCCTGTAGAACTCTCTGTTCTTCAGCCTGTTTAACCTCTTATTTATAGAATAAAACTGTTTTAAAGTTTACAGAAAAACATCTGTGCAGCTAAAGCCTCTGCCAATCAAACGCACATTCAATTATTCTGCTTTTGGGTGGGTTTACCCTGGTGGAAAAATATAAAAATATACTAACAGATTTACGTACTTACTTAAAATACATAAAAATGACATTAATATTATGCTTTTATCAAATGTTCGAAAGTATGCAGCAGATCTATGCAGCAGATATATGAGGCCGTGCTTCTGAAAGCTAAACATGCAGGATTAGCGTATGATTTCTGGCTCTGTTGCTTTTTGTATTCATGCCACAAAATAATTTCAGCGCTTCTCTTTTAGACTGTCATCATTTATCATGTTCACAACCGTAAATCCAGCCGAAAAAGTGCATAAAGACCCCGTTATTCACGAACACCACCACCCACCAATCCCCCGCTACACAGCACACTGCTTTATTGTCACAAGCGCTCCATTACGGTAATTAAAACCATGCCTTCAAGAAACACAGAGTTGTTTGATATGTGACGCCACCAACAAACCGTCCTGGCACCGCCTCCCCGCTGCCACGCTCTGCCAGTGGAAATTCTCACTGATGTTTTGCCCATTTATGACTTTATTACTCCATAAAGCTCGCAGCACCAGCTCTCAGATACGGAACATTTATTTATTTGAATGCAACAGATTCAAATAAAGAAACAAACAGCAATTAAAATTTTTTTTTCTTCATTTCAGTAATTGGTACCTTTATACTAACCCTGAATCTGCTTTTGAAATAGTTTTAAAAATCATTCCTTATTCTTCACACCTCAAATGTTATATAAAATCCAATACATCCACTGAATTCCAATAACAGTTCAGGCTGATCTATAAAAGAAGGGGTTTATGTATTTAACAAGGTAACAACATTGTTATACAGATGTACATTTGTGTATTTTGTATTTTCCTACAGAAGAAACAATTATTGAAGGATTTGTACTTTAGAATAACTGTTAAATAAGTTTATCTTACTAAGAAAAATCAGGCAAACTGATAACGCTGTAATCCTGATTTCAATGTGAAACACAACAAATTAATGCTACAAATTCAAATAAAACTGCAGCAACATTATTATTAAAATATAGCTCATTTTAGAGATATTTAAGGCCTTATTTCACACCCTGCACAAGATGCATCGCAATGCTCATTGCTATCTTACAGCATCTAGTACCAACAAGGAGTTTAGGAATATATCTACACTGATGGGCGTGGTGGTCTGAAAATGTGAAAAGTGTTCAGGTACATTTCAGGTACCTTCTAAAACATGAACACATGAGAAGTTACTATAAAATAAAGTATGCAGAATATTTTATTATATATTCTGTAATTATGATCAGTGGAGATGATAAGATGAAGTCAGTGAGGTGTAACGGTGTAATGATGATGGAACGATAATCTAAAGTAATGTATGACAGTAAAATAATGATGAGTAAAGAGGAAGAGCAGATGTCAGGTGTTTGATGTGCTGTTAGGAGGGCGTTTCAGTCGTTGTCGTCTGTCCTTGGCGAGAGGAATAAAGTCACCTCCACTGTTTAAACATCAAACGCTGGTGTTTAAGAAAATGTTCCGGCTAAAAATGTACAATTTCCCCATTAATCTAAAGCCAGGCAATCAGCCAAGACTGACTTGAAGACTGACTTAGCTTAGCTTAGCCAGCTTAGCTTCTTTAAGTTCTGTACTAAAGCTAATATAAGGCTAATAATACTGTATAGCACATGTATAAACTAGCTTCAAAAATTAGCAACAACAACAGCCGCTTCCTTCAATCTGTCTCAAGTTTAGACATGTAGGTTTTAAAATGAGTTTCTTTACCAAATTTTACCAAATGGAAAACCTCTGGAATATAATCAAGAGGAAGATGGATGATCACAAACCATCAAACCACCAAACTGAACTGCTTGAATTTTTACACCAGGAGTAAAGCAGCATAAAGTTATCCAAAAGCAGTGTGTAAGACTGGTGGAGGAGAACATGATGCCAAGATGCATGAAAAGTCTAATAACTGCAGAATGTAAAAGGAATGCTAATAAAATAAAATAAATAGGCGCAAACTTAGTTATTTGGTAAAATGTTGCCGAGCTCATATTCACAGTTGTCATAATTTTTTTGTCACAGTTCCATATTTCAAAGAGACATTTTTCCTCCTACAGTGATGACAGTTCAGTAATGCTTGCATGATCTGAAAAACAGGAATAGATTTTTGACACCTTTTAACATCATCTAAATGTCAGGGTAATGTGTGAATAGCCGTTTATTAGTCACAGATTCATTTCATGAAGAGATTAAATTCCTGGATCAGAGGAACTGCACTAGTAATACACTTTAATTTCCCACCTCTTTCTCTCTCTCTCTCTCTCTCTCTCTCTTTCTCTCTGTCTCTCTCTCTCTCTTTTCTCACACTTTCTCCAGTGTCCAACAAAAGCCCCCATATTTCTGCAAATATTTTATAATGTCTTTTAATGGGAAACACTATAAAAATAAAGCTTTATGTGACGTGTTAGTGTTACAAGGTCAAATTTGATGTTTTGGGTTCAATTCCCTCGTACTGACCACTGGATATTCAGCATGCCACCTCATAGCAAAAAACTCTCTGAGGATGCGAGAAACAGAATTGTTGCTCTTTAAAAAGAAAGTAACTGTGACACACCGAGTAACATCAGCAAAACTCATCTGGTCCACATCCTGAGTGTTAAATGGGTCAACACCCCGGATGCCGAGTATAATATAGGAACCTGCCTGTGCCGCCTTCGCCTGATTTCTTGTTGCCAAGTATAAACCACATTTTCCAGATTTTACATTCATCTTTTTCTCTCCTTTTGTTTATTATTACTATCTCTCTCTCTCTCTCTCTCTCTCTCTCTCTGATGGGTTATTAGTTCAGTGTTGGTGTAAAGAATCTCTGCATTCTCTGTCTAAAAGCTGAATTTTTAAGTTTTTGAGTTGTTGAGTTTTTGTAACAGAAGCAGCTCATCATATTTACTGGAGCTTCCTCTCTTCCTGGGTCCGTCTCGTTTCCTCTGAACCAGAACCGGCGCTCTGACGCTTCGGGATGATCTGGGCTCAGTTTTTTCTCTTTAGGGTTACGAGGTTTTATCCTGATGGCTTTTCAGGAACTAAACATCCCCCAAATCCTCCAATCCCTGTGATCCAACAGTTTCTCCTTCCAGCCGCGATGCTCAGATCTGATCCCTCAAAAACACACTGCTGTTCCTCACGCCCACCAGCCACGCCCACACCACATTACCACTCTCAAATCCTCCACTGATAATACTGTATTATTCAGTCAGTCTGAAGAGGAACTGCAGCACAGGCTGACACTGTAAAAAATGATGTACCTTTTCTTTTCTAAAAAAAAGAGCTGTAATATTTAAATTATATTTATTGAGGTTAATATGATGATAGATCAGACCAGGGTTCAGGCCACATTTCGTATCTGCACTTGATAGCATTTGCCAGTGGGAGGTGCTCTCGTGGGAGTGTTGGCGTTTGTCTATTGGCTGTTATATCTGCTGTGTGGTTGGCTACATTGAGACTGAAATAATTCAAATTTTAAATTATATGACTCTATGCATCTGCCGTGCTGAACTACTACATTCAGTGTGAAAGCAGCTTAGCTCATTAAACACGAGTGGAAAACAGTATAAAAAATAGTAAAAATCAAAAGCTAAATGTTTACACTATAAACATCACATAAATACAAAAGAAGGACATAAGGCCAAAGTAAAACCAACAGCAAAACAAATAATAACAAATAAAAAACAAAAATAAACTCTATAAGATTGATAAATCTCAGCCGTGGGCACCGGATACAGACAAACAGCTTAAAAATAAATAAATAAATAAGCACACAGCATTTGTTTATGAAATTTAAACATGTTGCTACATAAATGACAAGTTAAACTGTAATTCACGCATATAAAACCCTTAAAAGTGCAAAAATATATCAAACACTATATTCATCTTGTTATACAATGCTCTCCTACCTCCAAAACTACACGATTATAATACAACATCTCACACTTGTATCATTTATAATGCACTCAAAGTGTGATACTGAAGCTTTTCCATGTTACATATTTTGTTGATTATTAAAGTGAGTTCATGTTTATGTAATTAACCTACAGTATTAAAGTAATTGTTTCTTGGGCAAAGGTTAAAAAACCTTTCTAGTTGTAAAGTCTTTAATTATGTTTTAAGGATTTAAGGATTGAGTTAAATAAACTCACTGGCTGCATGCAGGCCAAGAATAGACTTTAGGAATAATCAGACAATTAGACCATATTCAATTCTCTGACTCTTTTCCTGACCTTCTGCTAAAACTCAACAACCATGAGCTTCTCCTCGCGCATATCTGAGTGATCTGAAAGCTGAAGCTATCTAATGATCTGAAAATGAAGCTAATTGATGCCTCCAGGGGCAAGATTATAAATAGAGAGTAAAGTGCTTCCACTTCACTATTCACACTGTCACTATTCACACTGCTTTAAATCTACATTTATCCACATAATCAAGCTAGTAACTTCCAAAACAGTGGAAATTAGAAAGAAATAACATTTCTGTTTATCAGTCAAATACATAAAACATACCAACATGAAAAACAAACATATTAAAACAAATAGAGTCACTGTATCTCAATCTAACTCAACTAGAGGAGCAAAAACTGTAATGTATCACAACCTCACTCATTCACACAAGTAGATACTGTACTATAGTAAAATGTGTGCACTGTATCCCAATCTAACTCAATTACGAGAACCAAAACTCGACTATATGGAAAGTAAAGGTACTCCATCCCAATCTAACTGAATCAGAAGAGCAGAGACTGTACTATAGTAAAACAACATGCACTATATCACAATCTAACTTAATTAGAGGAGTTAAAACTTGACTATAGTGAAAAAGTGTGCACAGTATTCCAATCTAACTCAATTAGAAGAACAGAAACTTGACTATATTGAAAGTAAAGGTACTGTATTCTAATATAACTCAATTAGAAGAATAGAAACTCAATTATAGTGGAAATATGTGTACTGTATCACAACCTAATTAATTCAGACAAGCAGATAATTTACTATAGTGAAAGTAAATGCACTGTATCCCAATCTAACTCAATTAAAAGAACAGAAACTTGACACGCCCTACTCAATTAGACGAGCAGAAATTCAACTATAGTGAAAATATGTGAACTGTATTCCAATCTAATTCAACCAGAAGAGTAGAAACTGCATTATAGTGAAATAGAAGAGCAGAAACACGACTATAGTGAAAATATGTGAACTGTATTCCAATCTAATTCAACCAGAAGAGCAGAAACTGCATTATAGTGAAATAGAAGAGCAGAAACACGACTATAGTGAAAGTACATGCACTG